>NC_080738.1:15237336-15537336 GCF_019097595.1 Hemibagrus wyckioides | reverse complement strand
GCCATGGAAACCCATTCCATGAAGCTCTCTGCGCACTGTTCTTGAGCTAATCTGAAGGCCACATGAAGTTTGGAGGTCTGTAGCGATTGACTCTGCAGGAAGTTGGCGACCTCTTCGCACTATGCGCCTCAGCATCCGCTGACCCCGCTCCGTCAGTTTACGTGTCCTACCACTTCGTGGCCGAGTTGCTGTCGTTCCCAAACACTTCCACGTTCTTATAATACAGCTGACAGTTGACTGTGGAATATTTAGGAGCGAGGAAATTTCACGACTGGATTTGTTGCACAGGTGGCATCCTATCACAGTTCCACGCTGGAATTCACTGAGCTCCTGAGAGCGACCCATTCTTTCACAAATGTTTGTAAAAACAGTCTGCATGCCTAGGTGCTTGATTTTATACACCTGTGGCCATGGAAGTGATTGGAACACCTGATTCTGATTATTTGGATGGGTGAGCGAATACTTTTGGCAATATAGTGTATATTCCTGGAGATGCATTTGAGAGGCTGGTTTAAATAATAATAATAATAATAATAATAATAATAATAATAATAATAATAATAATAATAAAGGTTTTATGATAAAAAAAATCAGGACGTTTCTTTAGAAGTAAAAACAGGTGGAGAAAGAAGCTTTCTTTCCTAGGCTAAACTAATGTAGGTCAAGATGTGAACACCACAGGCCAACAAAGTCAAGTAACATCACAAGGAAAACAAGGTCAAGTAACTCCACAAGGACAACATCCAGAAATATTTTAAACATGCAATTTCTTTTTATTTATTGATCTTTTTTCTCAAATGAAGGTCGCATTACCCGGTAATGTAGTGGCAATTAAATTATTTGACTCATATTGCAAGATAATAAAATTTACTTAAAATTAAAACGATTTTCAGTGTACAAGTGAAAACAGTGTATGAGTATACTAATAATGTGACTATCATCTCTGTGAGTCTCACTGAACCATTATAACACTAAATCACTTATTTAAACCAGTCATTTACAGCCTATTGGCAAAAGAATACTTAGAATTCACCACGCAGATGACAGACTGATTTTCATTTACGCATTTCCTAATTTGAACAAAACCAAAGCAGATGGAAAGGAATATAATTGTAAAATCTGGTGTCCTTATTATGAATGCATCTGTATTAAACTTAACACTAAAATGATATGTGCATACCAGTGCATACGTCAACAATATCTGAGGTACAAAAACCTTAAAGGAAAGATAAACAAGCTAGTGGACAGGAAAGAAAAATGTCCTGAGCTCTGAACCTACCTGATCTGTCTTATTCATTTGCAAACATACAAATTGGTTGCCTGCATAATGAGATGGAGTCAACCTAGTCCTAATTATCACTGCACAAATTGCCTGGAGAAATCTGCCTTTAAACTTGAGTCTGAGTTTTGTCACAACTGGCAACCTTCAGGCAATTTTGACCAGTGACTAATAATATTAAAATAATAAAACGGAAAACAAACAGAAAACTTACAAATTAAGTAAATCATGTGAAATTAAGCAACCAGTGTTGCCAACTCCTCAGTAAGGAAAATAGCTATTGGCTGTCAAAGTCCTTAGAAGTTGCTAAATGATGTCATCACCTAATTTTGCATAATTGTCAATTTGCTTGCAATTGTAATGGACACTGTAGGAGAAAGGAATAACGTCGTGGGAGGGCCAAAAAGTGAGTAAAAGACATTGTAAATATGTTCAGAACTGTAAATGAGCTATTTTCAGTTGATTCTTTGTCAATTTTATTTTTTTTAATCTGCCATTGAAATAGACCATCTCTTTACAAAATAACTTCAATCCTTTGTCTAGGCCCACATTACATATCAATTTTGTCCTGTATTGTTAAATGTTAGAATATCAAATTTAATCAAAAGACTGCTATGTGGGTCTGAATTTTTAGCTATACATCTAACCCCCCTCCTTTTTCCTGGCTTGGGACTGGCAAAGTGACCTAAAATAGACACTCTGGAATTAGTTTTTTCTTTTTTTTCCCTTTCTTACTTATTTATTTTAAGTTTTGGTTTAGCTCCACTTAGGACTCTACAAGTCACACTACAACATGAAAACATTTGTGACACTTTTTTTTATATAAACTATAAACTTTTTTCTTTTTCCAGACCCCCAAACCCCCCACACAGCGAATAAGAACCAGATTTTTGACCATACTCTTTTTGGCCATAGTCCTCCTTCAGCACTTTATGGACCCCATTGTTAATCCCCGTCATAACGGAGGCATTGTCAGTCCCTATCCCCAGGAGTTTCTCTTTTTTAAGATTTCTCCAGGAAATTCACAACAGCTCAGGCTATAGATCTGGCATCTCCTCCCTCCAACTCAACAAGCCCCAGAAATGTTGAGACCGTTGTATGTTTGGTTTTACTAAAGTACTATATCACAACCCCCAGGTACTTAGAAACACTTACAACTGTGGTCTCATCAAGGAGGAGGCTGAAACTCTGGTCACCCACATCTGCGTGACAGTGCTAGAAGTATGGTGCTAGACCACCATTAATCATTTCCATGCACTTTGTCCTGTTCATCTTGAAGTGAGTAGCAGCATGATGCGCTAGCTAGATCTTTAGCTTACGTCATAGAGAGACACACATACACAGTGGACGAGGTGTGTAAGTGACTGAGAAAGTGCGAGACTGCGAGTCAAATGTTGACAATGATTTATTTTAGAGTGACAGTGAGAAAACTTTTACATTTACATTCCCACTCTGTAAACCAAGGCGGGCTCAGCGGTGACTTTGCGCATGTGGAATCCATTGGCAGTGTGGACACACAGTGGTGTGGGTGTCCTCTCTGCTCTCACTGCAGCTGGGACTGTTCTGGGAGGCTACTGTTAGACTGACCCCCTGTTGGGGGAGGGGCTCACGGCAGCACCCGCTGCCTGTTGAGGACAGTATCTGTTCTGAAAACTCTCCAATAACACCATAAAAAGTTGCTAGATTTCTCTAGTCACGTTTGACAAAAAGTTGCCAAGTTTAGCGAGCAAGTCGCCAAGTTGGCAACATTGTAAGCAACCTGCCATGAAAAACTGGGGGATTTAGAAGGACGTTCTTGGCGGGAAATTGAGTCTATATTTTCGGAAGCTTTGAGACATGCGTAGAGCCAACTGCAACATTTTTGAAACAGTAGGAATTTACGACATCGTGTGGATATTTAGAGAAATACAGCTAAGTGTGCAAATCACCTTATTTACATTAAACTACAACATCACCACAACAGAAGGATTAACAAGCTATATTTTAAATAATGTCATTTGTTGCAAGCCCACAGCAATGACTGAACACTTCAATTCTATAATTTGCCAAAATAAAATAATAAAAAAAATAAAATATAATAGCAGTTCAACGGTTCAATTACTTGCTTGGAGAAACTTGCTTTACAAATATTACTTAAAATATTAAAATAGATGTCATATTGTTTTGGCATCTGCTAAATACCAGAAATGTACAACCTTCAAATCAGTTTAGAGAAATACAGCATAAAGCTGCACTGATTTCTTTATTATACACGTTGCTTGCTTGGGTATGATTTAAAGACTGCCTTTCTCTCTCTTGTCTTTTTTCTTTTTTAAAGTTGTATATCTCCATTTATGAATATGGCCCAATATTTCTTTTCTTTGCATAGAAGTAATCCCCCCCCCATCAACTTACCTCAAAGGTTCTTCTTCTTCTTCTTCTTATTATTATTATTATTATTTAGTTCTGTTTAATTATGGTGCCTCTGATTGTACTGCACTTTGGCCAACTCCCGTTTTTGATTGTGCTTTATGAATTGAGTTGATCTGACCTTATGCCTGTTTTTGTCTAAGCTTGTTTGATTGTGACAAATAACACCTTTGCACACAGATTCTCACTCCTCTTCTGAGTCTGTTTAGTTACCCTGTGTTACTACAACATAAAAATGACTACAGGAACAGCAATTTTGATAACCACCTTTTTGAACATTTTTATTTACTTGTATGATTTCTCTAATCATAGTAAATAAAAACAAAATGAAGACATGGTAAAAAAAAAAATATGTAAGCCAATTACGATACAGGGCAAATTTAATCAAATCAAATTTAATTCCTTAATTTAATCTAAATTCCTTAAAACAACTGACCCATTCAATAAAGCACAATGACAGTATCAAGATTCATAAGAATGTTTCCCAGTAAGAAGTGACACTTCCATGTGTTTAGCACAGTGTGAAGGTTTATGTAGTTACTGTAATGTATAAGACACCGAAATTTCAGTTTCCTTAATAAAACTGAGACTCAGATACAGACACAATGCAATGAACACATGAATGTTTACTGTACATTAGGGCTCTTCAAACATATCCACAAAGATTATATTTTGGACGCATTACAAAGATTATAATAGTGAATGTATATCTTCCATATCTCTCCATTAGTCCAACTACAACATCCAGGCCAAGCTTGTTGATACAAATTAGAAAGATAGTAGAAAAAAAGTACAATGTATAGCTAACAGTAATTAAGCATAATTATTAGATATTATGAGACCATATCTGAAGACTAAGATAAACCCAGATTAAAATGTCTACTAAAACAATTGTTTCAAAAGATTTTCACTGATCCTGGTTGTGCCATTCTGAAAAACTATTATACAGTATGAACATAACTACCAAGAGAATCTTTCAACTAGTAAAACTCTATTTTGCTCATTTGTATCCCTTTAATTTGAATGCCCTTCATCATAAGCATTCTATTTAACTATCAAGTTAAAAATATGAATTCAAATAGAACTTTATCTATGGGTTTTTCCATGAAAATACATTTACACCACAACAAAACCTGATACACAATTTAAAAGTTGTAGGCTGAGAATTATGAGACTTTACATACTGTTTACAGCTCATCATTACTTATCTTGTGAAAGATTTTTCCATCTGGCTTTACTCTCCAGGTCACATATGTCTCCCTCTCTATGCCGAGGTCCTTCAGTTTCTGCTTGATCTGAAGAAAAGAATCAGGATTTTACTGCTGAATAATACAATCTCTTATTTTTATTTATAGTACAGAGCTGTTGAATCAGTCAGAAGGTGCAGATTAATTTTCTCACACAGAACTTTCAGGTGTACTTAAAACTGAAGGTTTATATTAACACCCTCCTTGTTATGTTATCATTTCTATAATAACAATTAATTCACATGGCAGACATTTCATGTAAGTATAGAAACAAACAGATTAAACAACACATGGACATGGTGAAGCTTTCTATAAGGAGATGTTTATTTAACATCTATGGAGAGAATCTCTATTGTCAGTGTTTTCTGCCATGCGAAAGTCTTCAGAACAGAGGAGTTTACATGTCAAGCTACGATATTCTCCTTATTAACTTGTGGAAGGAAAAAGTGATACTGGAGAGGAAACAAGAAGTAACATGTTTGGCGTATGTACCAATATAAAAACGTAACTATAAATGATATAAATAAATGCATAGTGTGTCTATGAATACGTTAGATTTGTGTGTGTGTGTGTATATATATATATATATACATACATATAGCAACTTTGCATGATTCACCTTTTGTAAAATGGCTGCCTGAGAAGCAGGATCAAACACACTGTCGTCTCCTTGAAATTTTAGTTTCATTACTTGCTGTCTCAGTGTATATTCTGTAGAAGACACAATGGGTTATTAAAGGTGGATGCTTTATGACTTTCACAAATGACTTGTAACAGGAACTAAAAAACAACAGACTCACGTGTCTGACAGAAGAAATCGTTTTTGTTGTTGCATAGTTTATCCTCAAACAGACTGTTGTTAACATAACCACAGTTGTTGTTTTGATCAGCATTGTTTGGATAGCCAGGACGCCACGGAAGTCCAAGCGCATCGACCCCACTTATCCAAGACCAGCCAAAACGACATATGCCTATCCAAGAAGTGCCCTGGAGTGATGCCAACTGTTGAAACTCATTGTTCTGTGTTATATTTTTTGGACTGGCCAAATCTGTGTGATGGTTTATGCAGTATTGCCGACTTGCATCCCAGTCCATTGAGGGAGAAGGGATAGCAATGAGCCCTCCTAAGGTAACTGTAAAATAATAAAGATACAAATAACTGATTAAAGTGAAAGACAACATGAATTAAGAAAAAGAGCACGCAGCATGCCTCTTTACTTGATGGTTGGGCAGTTGGGGTACAGTCAGAAAGCATTAAAGCAATAGTACTAACAATGCAAATTTTAGCTTACCACTGTAACATATGAAGGGTTTCAGATCTGAGCAGGAATAATCCGCCCAGGATCCATTTATCTCCATTGCAACACATTTTTCATTCCCACCGGAATTATCAGGCTGTCCAGGGGCCCAGTTAAATAGATTTAAATTCACAAATGGTGCATAAAGAGTCCACATCCACATGACTTGGTTGTACAGTCCGATCCAGCCAGTTACAGTCAGACCATGTCTGTCTGCCTCAGCGCTCAGCCTTTTCCAGTCATCGTCTGTCTGCATCATAGCTAAACTTTCATAGTTTATCTCGCAGTAGGTTTGTGCATCTTCCCATGTCATTGGTGTTTTAATCAGATAATAATCATGACGGACATCTTGCAAGGTGATTGTGACAATATCTGTTGCAAAAGCTGATGAAAATTCAAAAACAATGGATAATTGTGAATTGAGGTCATGATCACATTCTTCTGGCCACATAGTGTGACCATCACATTTAAATGTAGGTCTACAAAGGCCACAAATTTGAAAGCACACAGTTGTCTAGAATGTCTTTATACATTAAGGTTTTTCTTCCCTGAGACTTAGAAACCCAAACATATTCTAACATGACAATATCCTTGTGCATAAAGCAAGCTCCATAAAGAAATGGTCATATAATGTTAAAAACATACAATTCTTCATTCCATTACTGTTACAACCATGCAGCCCTCACGTTCATCACTACTTGTGTAGCACTATCTTCCAAATGCTAAATTATTTAATTGCTCACATTTAATAAAGGTGTGAAAAATAAAATGGAAAGAGGCATGGACTTGAGATACTACCTGGGGCTATACAAGTTTTTGTCTTACAGTAGAAAGTGCTTGAAGTTAATCAATTTTACTTAAATAGCATGCCATTGTTTTAGAACCTTTAAAACAAACCAGTTTTCTTGCATTATGATGAAAATAATTACTAAGAAAAATACCATAATATACATGATATCATTTTTGGTATATTACATGACATTAGCCATTTTTTTTACTTGGCCAGTACTGATTTAAAATTCTGCATTGTGAGCTCAGAAAATTAATTGTTAGAAAAAGTAATATCAACATTATTCTTACCTGTGAGACACAGGAGAATTAGATTCAGGTTCATGATGGATGAGTAGGATTGAAGTACTACAACAATGAACACATTCAATAAGAAAAACACAAACTGTAAAAAAGGTTCATACAGTATATGCATTTGTGTTTTATTTATTTATTATTTAAAGGTAACAATGTTTAACGTGTACATATTGATCGCACAAGGATAATTTCTGTTTGGTACAATAACTGGAGAGTTTTGGAACTCCAGCTCCTACAGTGAATTCCTACAACTGAAAAGATCATTGGGGTCTGTAAAAATACACCTATTTAATTTTTATACTGTAGGGTATACAATCAAAACACAGCATATTATAATCAACCTATTAGTACAAAAGGCAAAATAAGAGAAAATCAAATCTTTCAAACGTTAAACCAGTCAATCAATGTGCGCTATGAAGGCAAGAATGTGACTCTAAAACATACCTGGAATGGAGTAATGTGAAAACTGCTATTTCCTGCCTCTCTCTCCTCCTGACTGTATTTGGTCTTCAACTTTCTAAAAAGCTTTACTGGCTACTGTGGCTTTACACTATTGCAAATCAGTCCTTGACATTGACAAACTGATTTTCATTCTGTTTTCCTAAAACATTTTGTTGTAATCTGTCTGCTTATTTGACACACCAAAAACTATGGAAATGAAGGGAAATATAAATGTCCTTCAAAGTCCTTCAAAGTATGAGGTTTCTTGGCAGCTTTTTTTTCTGTTCTTTTTTAAAAATGCCTATATAGAAGATGGTGAAAATGGGGATTCAGAATGGGCTTTTGTGTGATATATTTGTGTTTAGTCATTTTTAAAGAAATGCATTAAATGTTTCTTTGATTTGCACGCTAGTTGGTGAAATTTATGTCTTAAAATGAGCCCAATCATTCATATTTTTTAAGAAAGGTATTTGTAGATTTTGTTAAATGAAATATGTCTATGTATGTAGGAATTTTATATTTAGGATTGTTGAGGGTCAAGGATAAGTGATGTAAAACTAATCGTAAAAGTGACTGTAATTTTTATAGACTAATGTTCATATTAATATTAAGACTAGACATTTCACCCGAGAATTCTAGGTGAGGCTAAGTCCCCTTTTCAAGCATGTAGTATTCAAGCCTTTTTGATATTCCAGTGTACTTTGACCCATGGTTGTGGTACAAACCAAATAAAATGAGAACAGAATGGACATCTCAAAACTGCTAGTTGAGAAACAATAATTACATTTAATTGGAACTGCAAATGAACAAATAAATTATGGAAAGGCTTGCCCATTGTTAAGAAAATTGAGTACTGCCCCAAAAAGGTCCTACTGATGAGCAATTGATGTGGCTACATTTCCACAGTACAGCCTAGACATCCTAATATGAACTGGTAAGGGGCAATGAAACACAGGGAGGCTTAAAATGGTGTCAGGTGGTAGAAATTGCTGCAGTTGCAAGTCTTGTAGTTGGAGTTTGTTGTCGATTCCAGCACTGATGTGATTGATGGAATACACTTCTGTTGTCTTGCTGCCTATTGCAGCAAGTGCAGATGATGATGATGATGATGATAAACATTTATGTGTTTTAGGTGTCACATTTAGACCTATATCCCTGGACAAGCCTTTGCTTAGTAAAGAAATGGTTAGTTTAAATGATGCAAATGTGGAAAGCACTTAAAAAACAAAAACAGTAAACAGGTTGAAAAGATGCAGTCTTTCCCAGGCCACAAAAAACTGCTTACACAATTTGCATGGCAAAAAGAAAAGACAGGTAAACTAAAGCAGTTCAGGTTGTGAACAGTACAGGCAAATAACACCACAAAGAAAAATGGCATTCAAAGCTATTTTTAAAAAAATACTGAATTTATTTTTTATTTATTGATCTTTTTTTTCCTGACGGTTGTATTCACCAATAATGTAGTGGCATTCCAATGGTTTTAATGTGAGAATTGTCTCTGTGCGTGTCACTGAGCCATTATAATACCAAATTACTTATTTATAACAGTCGTGTAGAGTGTACGGGCAAAGGAATGGTCAGAATTCACCACACATGACCAGACTGATTTTCATTTACACATTTCCTAATTTGAACAAAACCAAAGAGCATAGAAAGAAATGGAAATGTAAAATCTGGTGTCCTTATTTTGAAGGCACTGTACTGAAGAGAGTTTTTACTAAAATGATCAATGCCTCTACTGCAGGGATCCTCAAATCTGGCCCACGAGATCCACTTTCCTGCAGAGTTTAGCTCTAACCTTAATCAAACCCACCTGAGCATGCTAATCAATGTCTTCATGTGATCATTAGAAAATCACAGATAGAGGAGTTTGGAGCTAAACTCTCCAGTGCATTGGCCAACAAAGGCAAGATTTGAGGAACCCTGCTCTAGTGCATAGTTCTTTTGTCTTCAAATGGAGGAACGAGACTTACTGAAAACCTGCAATTCTGTCTTATTCATTTGCAAACATACAAAGTGCAGAATGGGATGGATTAAACCTAGTCCTTATTATCACTGCACAAATTGTCTGACAAACTGCCTGGAGAAATTCATCTTGAAACTTAAGTCTTGAGTTCTGTCACAACTGGCATCCTCCAGGCAAATAAAATTAAAATCATAAACAAGAAAACAAACAGAAAACATACAGCTTGAGAAAATCATGTGAAATTAAGCAACCTGCCATGTAGAAATTCGGGAGTTTAGGAAATTCTTGGCAGGAAATTAAGTCTACATTTTCGGAAGCTTTGAGACATGCGCAGAGCCAATTGCAACATTTTCGAAATAGCAGGAGTTAGTGACACCGTGTGGATATGTAGAGAATTACAGACAAGTGTGCTAATAAGCTTATTTATATTGCACTTCATAAATGCGTGCAGGCTTCCTGGTCACGAGAAACATTGAAAAATGTCCGTTTCTTTGTATTGATATTTATTGTTATTTGAGATTGAAACTATAAATTCTTTTTTTTTTTGCTGCACTCCTGGACTGGTGTCTCCTTTAATTTTCAAAGTTAAAAAAGAAAACAACACAAACAATTATGTAAACTATAATAACACAAGCTGTCATTACCACAACAAAAGAATGAACAAGTTTTATTTTGAATCATTTGATTTGTTGCAAGCCCACAGTCTATTTTAGTTTGATTCTTTGACAAAATCTGTGAATTAAAGCAGAAGTGGTGGCTCATAACACACCCAAACTATACAAAGGTACTTTGCAGCTAGGCACTTGTGATTTTTTATTCATGTTCAGAATTTCATGTGCATGCCTGCAAATAGAAAAAAAGGTGCAAAATTTAATCTGCTTTTTTTGGTAAGTATTAATTTTTTTTTTAGCATTAATTTATTACTAGCAAAGACTTTCTGTTTGTTACTGAAAATTACTGAGCGGATTCCCTTGCCTTTTTGTTTTTAAACTTAGATTTGACTGTCATTTGCTCTTTAGTTCAGCTTCTATAAAATTGCTTTTATGCAATAAAAATGGAAATTGTCTTAACATTCAACATTTAAATCTTCAGTTTAGAGAAATACATCAGGCAGAATTGTTAAACATTAAATTTCATGATTTTATATATATATATATATATATATATATATATATATATATATATATATATATATATATATATATATATATATAAAATCATGAAATTTAATGTTTAACAATTCTGCATTCCAGTACTGTTGCACTGTAAACATTGCAACCCTGTAGTACAGATAGGAGTTGATACAATATAGTCCCATTTCTACTTGTATTCCTCTATCTTGACTTTTTTATTTAAATGATTTTTTAAAAATAAAAATTACAATTATTTAATTTCTTCTGTTTACATAGAAAAAGAGGTCTGGACTTTGGGTCTAATCAAATTTTATTCTTATAGAAAAAAGTAAAAGTATTTGTGAAGTAAATCAATTAACTTTCCATTAAAAACATGCCATTATCTTTGGGTCCTTTAGAACAAATCAGTTCCATTTCAAGGGATCTCAATGCTGCGTCATAACTGACGCTATGGGAACACTTCATTGAAAAAGTTGCGTCTGAAGCTCTGTGTGCACACGTGCCTGTTTTCTCCAGCCAAGCGCCTGCACCTCGTGACTCTGGTCCCACATTTGCTGAGGCAGCGTGCTGACTCAGATCATGAGTCTTGCAGGTCAAGTTAGTGGAGGTGGAACAAGAGACCCCTTATCTCTTTCCCTCTCTCCCGACTTGGATTTCCCCGCTTCAGCTTGTTTTGCGATTTCTCCCAACCCGAACGAGGAATTATTGTCTTCATCGGACTCTGAGGAACTCAATGTGGGCGATGAGTGGTATGTCCGTGAATACCTCTGTCTCGGCTCCAGGAGCTTGCTTTGCAATTTCTCCCAGCCTAGATGGGAATATAGTGTTACACTATATTGCCAAAAGTATTCGTTCACCTGCCTTGACTCGCATATGAACTTAAGTGACATCCCATTCCTAATCCATAGGGTTCAATATGACGTCGGTCCACCCTTTGCAGCTATAACAGCTTCAACTCTTCTGGGAAGGCTGTCCACAAGGTTTAGGAGTGTGTTTATGGGAATTTTTGACCATTCTTCCAGAAGCGCATTTGTGAGGTCACACACTGATGTTGGACGAGAAGGCCTGGCTCTCAGTCTCCGCTCTAATTCATCCCAAAGGTGTTCTATCGGGTTGAGGTCAGGACTCTGTGCAGGCCAGTCAAGTTCATCCACACCAGACTCTGTCATCCATGTCTTTATGGACCTTGCTTTGTGCACTGGTGCACAGTCATGTTGGAAGAGGAAGGAGCCAGCTCCAAACTGTTCCCACAAAGTTGGGAGCATGGAATTGTCCAACATGTCTTGGTATGCTGAAGCATTCAGAGTTCCTTTCACTGGAACTAAGGGGCCAAGCCCAGCTCCTGAAAAACAACCCCACACCATAATCCCCCCTCCACCAAACTTTACACTTGGCACAATGCAGTCAGACAAGTACCGTTCTCCTGGCAACCGCCAAACCCAGACTCGTCCATCAGATTGCCAGATGGAGAAGCGTGATTCGTCACTCCAGAGAACGCGTCTCCACTGCTCTAGAGTCCAGTGGCGGCGTGCTTTACACCACTGCATCCGACGCTTTGCATTGCACTTGGTGATGTATGGCTTGGATGCAGCTGCTCGGCCATGGAAACCCATTCCATGAAGCTCTCTGCGCACTGTTCTTGAGCTAATCTGAAGGCCACATGAAGTTTGGAGGTCTGTAGCGATTGACTCTGCAGAAAGTTGGCGATCTCTTCGCACTATGCGCCTCAGCATCTGCTGACCCCGCTCCGTCAGTTTACGTGGCCTACCACTTCGTGGCTGAGTTGCTGTCGTTCCCAAACACTTCCACGTTCTTATAATACAGCTGACAGTTGACTGTGGAATATTTAGGAGTGAGGAAATTTCACGACTGGATTTGTTGCACAGGTGGCATCCTATCACAGTTCCACACTGGAATTCACTGAGCTCCTGAGAGCGACCCATTCTTTCACAAATGTTTGTAAAAACAGTCTGCATGCCTAGGTGCTTGATTTTATACACCTGTGGCCATGGAAGTGATTGGAACACCTGATTCTGATTATTTGGATGGGTGAGCGAATACTTTTGGCAATATAGTGTATCTTTGTCGGACTCTGAGGAGGCAACAAGGAGTGAACAGCATTCGAATTGCCACCGCATTCTGTGGTGTTCGAAAAGCTCCTGGAGGTGATCACACATGCTGCTGCTAAGCTTAGCTTAGTTTGGCATGTTGAAAGGTTAGTGTTGTCCGCTATTAGCTTGACAATCACTGACTAACTTCACACCACCTTTCACCTCCATGCAGGTGCCTCACTATTCATTCATTCATTCATTCATTCATTCATTCATTCATTCATTCATTCATTCATTCATTTATTTATTTATTTATTTATTTATTTCTTTCTTTCTTTCTTTCTTTCTTTCCATACCTCCACACTGAGGTGTTGAGGTTGTGGAATAATCCTTATTCTGCCTGACTGTCTTCTCAGCCACTGCTGACTATTCAGCCATGGTGGATTTGAATGAACAGGGGAATGCGGCGATGTCTAGGGTTGAAGAGACGCTTGTAGGCTGTCTCTCTTCTTCACTGGCTGCATGGTGAAAGTCTGCATTCCCACTGAGGCCCTGTGAGGCCACATCAGCCTTATAGGAAAAGCCTACAATCCTAAAAAGAAAGCAGGTTAAGCTGTTGCTGTGCTTTGCAGTCTTACCGAGCTGACCTGCTAAAGGAGCTCATCTGTGGGAAGGGGCTCATCAATGAGGTCTGAATTCTTCCAGACCACAGATTTAGCCCTCTGTGCCACTAAGCAGATGGGCAATGCCATCGACCATTTCATGACTGCATTTAGTTGCCGCAGAGAGGCAATCTGACAGAGATAAAAGAAAGGGACAAACCTTTCTTTTAGACATCCTGGTGTCTTCTAAGAGCCTGTTCTTCCTTTGCCACAGTGAGGAGCTAGGGCTAGGCCAGTACCCACCAGCCACAGCCTGGCCTGCTGAGGCAGGAAAAGAATGCTAGTGCTGCAGCCTGACCCACCCCATGTAAAATCTGGGTGGCTGGCCAGCACTTAGGGGCAGGTCCCCCAGGCAAGAATCCTAATGCCTAGGGTTCTCAGGGATGCCCCTTTTAAGGCCATTTACACTCCCCCGGGTCTGCGCCCACCAGCTTGCTGTTTCAGGGAGCCAAGGAGTTGAGCACAAGGTTGAAACCTTTTTCAGGCAGCGTGGAAACTTCTACCAGGTGTCTGTCAGTGGGTCCTAGATACCGTAGGGAAAGGGTACAGGATCCAGTTCGCCACCTGTCCTCCTCCATTTCAGCGAGTGTTGCTCCAGTCATTGGCAAACACCAAACCACATTCCTGGAACTTCTCTCTCTTCTGAGGAAAGGGGCCATAGAACAAGTTCCCCTTCCAGATGAAGATTCAGGCTTTTACAGCCGGTATTTTGTCATTCCCAAGAGAAATGGGGGGCTGCATTCAATTTTGGACCTGTGGGCTCCGAACTGTGCACTGAAGATGTTCAAGATGCTCACACTCAAACTTATCATGTTGATAGACCTCAAAGATTCCTATTTTCATATAGGTATTCTTCCAGAACACAGGAAGTTCCTCAGGTTTGCCTTCAGGGGGTGAAGTATACCAGTACTGTGTTCTTCCTTTCCGTCTAGCACTGTCACCATGCACTTTTACGAAGTTCATGGATGCTGCCCTGGCACCACTGCATCTCCAGGACATTCATGTACTGAATTAACTGGACGACTTTCTAGTCCTGGCCCAGTCGAAGGCCATAGCAGCCAGTCATTGAGATGCTGTGCTTTCCCATATGAGGTCTCTAGGACTCAGGTTGAACCCAAAAAAGTGTGTACTTTCTCCTTCTCAGACAACCACCTTCTTGGGGGTAGTTTGGGATTCCACCACGATGCAGGCATGTCTATCTCCTGCCCAGGTGGCTTCAGGTGGCCATACTGTCAGCAGTGAATGGTATTCGGCTAGACCAAAGCCTCTCTGTAAGCCTCATGGCGGCCACGTTATCTTTTTGGGTCAGCTTCACATGAGGCCATTCCAGCTCTGGCCCAGAGGTGTGGGCTTTCATCCCCGCAGGCATCCCCTCTGTGCCACAGGCTTCGTACTTTTCTTATGTGGCCTTGGGTCCCACAATAGGGGCACGTCATCGTCGCATATTATTATATGTATATTACACTGCAGGCTTAATAAACATTATTAGCAGATTTAGACATAGCTAGTCATTATATTTAGCCAGTACAATTCTTTCTTTTACTTGTGAGCTCAAAAAAAAGTATGAACACAAGTGATGTATTGATATGCTCTTATCAGTGAGACACAGGAGAAAAAGATTCAGCTGCATAATGGATGTTTAGGATGGAATTACTAAAACAATGAACACAATCAATAGGTAAAATTCAAGATTTTTTTTTAAATAAATGTAACTGATCTTGTTCATAGCATGTGCGTATTGATCAGAGGGTTACATTTAGCAGAATCAAAACAATAAGTGTCCAAATTACCAAAAATGCAAACATTTCAATTAATTTATAAGTACATTACCTGCTAGTTTTACTCTGCATCATTACAGATCTGTGTTCATCTGTGTAAATTCACAGTCTAAGCGAAGAGCACATTAAAATGACATAACAATGGAGATGTCATTTTAGGAAGAAGAATCCTTCATTTTAAGAAGTTGCCAATACATGGCATGACATGGTAGACATACCATTTGTACCACACAAAATTTGTGTTCTGGCTCAGTGAATATCATCCAGTTACACTAACACAGATCATGATGTTCTTTGAGTGGTTAGATATGAAACACATTAAAGGCAGTCCTCCCATCTTGTTTACCAGCCATAAAAAGCCCTAATATATAATTACACTTAACATGCTATAAATACAACTTGCACATACTTCACATACTGCACAATTTCTACTATTTGCACTTCAGGTAGATGCTAAACATCTATCTATCTATCTATCTATCTATCTATCTATCTATCTATCTATCTATCTATCTATCTATCTATCTATCTATCTATCTATCTATCTATCTATCTAAACACTTAACAGAGCATGATCACAGGGTGGTGTAGAGATAACAATCTCTTATCTCCTGCCTAGCCAAGACGGCTCAGTAGCACGTCAACTTCCAAGAGCCAACCTCCCATCCTCACCACACTGTAAAAATTCACCTGTTTTAGTTAGAACTAGGGAATACTATCAAAACACTAGCATTGCACCCTAATAACAGAATGGATAGTTTTTCAGCATATTATTAACATATTAGTACAAAAAAGCAAAATGAGTGAAAGCGATATGAGCTGCAAAGGCAAAAATGTGACATCAAAACATACCTGAAATGTAATAATGTAAATCTGCTACTTCTTGTCTTGTTCCTCCTGACTGTCTTCAGTCTTGACCTTTCTATAAAGCTTCCCTGACTACTGTGGCTTTACAATAATGCAAACCAATCCTTTTATTGAGCTTGTTGACATTGGGGTGGTGAGATGTTTTGACATTGATGACAAACTGATTTTCATTTAATTTCTTTTTCCTTTTTTTGAGACACTCTGTTTAATCAGGCTCCTTATTTGAACAAACCAAAAACCATGGAAATAAAGGGAAATGTACATGTCCTTCAAAGTCCTATATCCTCAAAGTTCATCCTGAATAGGAAAATTATTTAAGGAAAATTCCTTATTTTTTCTCTTTTATTTATCTGGTCATTTTCAAATAAATATATTAAATGGTGTAACAGGTACACTATATTGCCAAAAGTATTCGCTCACCTGCCTTGATTCGCATATGAACTTAAGTGACATCCCATTCCTAATCCATAGGGTTCAATATGACGTCGGTCCACCCTTTGCAGCTATAACAGCTTCAACTCTTCTGGGAAGGCTGTCCATAAGGTTTAGGAGTGTGTTTATGGGAATTTTTGACCATTCTTCCAGAAGCGCATTTGTGAGGTCACACACTGATGTTGGACGAGAAGGCCTGGCTCTCAGTCTCCGCTCTAATTCATCCCAAAGGTGTTCTATCGGGTTGAGGTCAGGACTCTGTGCAGGCCAGTCAAGTTCATCCATGTCTTTATGGACCTTGCTTTGTGCACTGGTGCACAGTCATGTTGGAAGAGGAAGGGGCCAGCTCCAAACTCTTCCCACAAAGTTGGGAGCATGGAATTGTCCAAAATGTCTTGGTATGCTGAAGCATTCAGAGTTCCTTTCACTGGAACTAAGGGGCCAAGCCCAGCTCCTGAAAAACAACCCCACACCATAATCCCCCCTCCACCAAACTTTACACTTGGCACAATGCAGTCAGACAAGTACCGTTCTCCTGGCAACCGCCAAACCCAGACTCGTCCATCAGATTGCCAGATGGAGAAGCGCGATTCGTCACTCCAGAGAACGCGTCTCCACTGCTCTAGAGTCCAGTGGCGGCGTGCTTTACACCACTGCATCCGACGCTTTGCATTGCACTTGGTGATGTATGGCTTGGATGCAGCTGCTCGGCCATGGAAACCCATTCCATGAAGCTCTCTGCGCACTGTTCTTGAGCTAATCTGAAGGCCACATGAAGTTTGGAGGTCTGTAGCGATTGACTCTGCAGAAAGTTGGCGATCTCTTCGCACTATGCGCCTCAGCATCCGCTGACCCCGCTCCGTCAGTTTACGTGGCCTACCACTTCGTGGCTGAGTTGCTGTCGTTCCCAAACACTTCCACGTTCTTATAATACAGCTGACAGTTGACTGTGGAATATTTAGGAGCGAGGAAATTTCACGACTGGATTTGTTGCACAGGTGGCATCCTATCACAGTTCCACGCTGGAATCCACTGAGCTCCTGAGAGCGACCCATTCTTTCACAAATGTTTGTAAAAACAGTCTGCATGCCTAGGTGCTTGATTTTATACACCTGTGGCCATGGAAGTGATCAGAACACCTGATTCTGATTATTTGGATGGGTGAGTGAATACTTTTGGCAATATAGTGTATCTTAACCAATTGGTGACATTTGCAAATGAGCTAATTATTCATATTTTTAAAAAATATGTTTGTAGATTTTTTTGTGATTGTAAAGTATTGGGCTTTGTATATTTAGAACATTTATATTTTAGGAATGTTGAGAACTCTCATCGGTGGTCTTAAGCCTGGATAAATTGGAAGGGTTGCGTCAGGAAGGGAATCTGGTGTAAAACCTGTGCCAAATCAAAATGTGTGGACTGGGTGATCTGCTGTGGTGATCCCGAACAGGGAGTATGCGAAAGAACAACAACAAAAACAACGTTTATTTCCTCTTTATTTTTTTTTCTTTCAGTTATCTGGTCATTTTCAAATAAATGTATTCAGTGGTGCAATTGGTATTTTAACCAGTTGGTGTATACCTGCACAAGCCTTTGCTAAACCAGCCCAAATGGCTGGTGCAAATAATGCAAATGTGAAAAGCTTTAAAATAGTAACAAACACTAAACAGGTTGTACTGTGAAATAAAACATTCAGGAACTTTTTGACAGTAAAAACAGGTGGAGAAAGAATCAGGCTACAACTAAATTCTTACACACTTTACATGGCCAAAAAAAAAAACCCCAAACCCCCCCCAAAAAACAAAAGGTAAACTAATGCGGTTCAGGATGTCAACACCACAAGAAAAACAAGATTTAGAACTATATTTATATGTGCATCTAACTCGGCCATTATAATACCAAATCACTTATTTAAAACAGTGGTGTACAGCATATGGGCAAAGGAATGGTCAGACCTCACAGATGGCATAGACTGATTTTCATTTACGCATTTCCTAATTTGAACAAAACCAAAGAGTTTGGAAAGAAGTGGAAATGTAAAATCTGAAGTCCTTATTTTGAAAGCAGCTGTATTAAGGAGACTTCTAAAACTAAATTATTATCATTATCACTAAAATGATCGTCTCCAGTGCATAATTCAACAAAACTTGAGGCATGGGAACATTTAAAGATGAATTAACTAGTGGACAGGAAATAAAAAGGTCCAGGAACATAGACACAACAGATCTCTGAACCTACTTGATCCTGTGTAGAATAAGTGCTACACAATGAATCGATGGATGGATAGTATTTTTTGTCTTCAAATTGTGTAACCAGACTAACACAAACTGAATACCTTTAATTCCTTCTTATTAATCTGTAAACATACAAATTGCTTGACTGCAGAATGAGATGGAGTAAAAGTCCTTATCACAGCACAAATTGGCCAATCAAGGCCTAGAGAAGTCCGCATCTAAAGTTCGAGTTCTGTCACACCTGGCAACCTGCATACAATTTTGACCAGTAACTAATAACATTTAAAAGTATAAAATAAAACAGAAAACAAAACGTACAAATGCAGGAAATTGTGTAAAATTAAGCAAACTGCCATGCAACATTTTCGAAATAGTGAAGTTAGTGACACCTTGTGGATATGTAGAGAAGTACAGCTAAGTGTGCAAACCACCTTATTTACATTACAAGTCATAATAACTGTGTGTAGACTTCCTGGTCATGAGAAACATTGAAATGTATGTATTAATATTTGTTCATTTGCAATAATATTTGCTCATTAACCATTTGAAATCATAACTATAAAATCTTTGATCTGAGACTTGCTGCACTCCTGGACTGTAAAAACACAGGCTGTCACCACTACAACAGAAGGACTAACAATTTTTTATTTTTTTTTTATTAATTTCATTTATTGCAAGCCCACAGTCTATTGTAATTTGATTCTTTGACAAAATAAAATGATTTAAAAAGTAGTAACAATAGCAGTTCAAGAGTTCAATTATTTGATGAGAGAAACTTGCTTTACAAATATCAAAATGGACAGAGATCTTAACATTCAACCTTCAAGTCTTCAGTTTAGAGAAATACAACAAAAAGCTGCACTAAATATGTCTTTATTACACATGCTGCTTGCTTGGCTATGACTTGAAGGCTGTCTTTCTCTCCTTTGTCATTTTTTTTTTATTGTACATCTTAATATTTCTTTTCTCTGCAGAGAAGTGAATTTTATTTGTTTGATTTGTTTTCCTCTAAAACTGGCTCCAACTGAAATAATTAGAGAATTAACTAAAGATAGAAAAACTAAGCACAATTCAAAATGCATTTCTGCTTGTGATTTATTCCTGTCTATGTTTTGATAGCTGCAATATTATGACCTTATCAACTTAACTCAAAGGTTATAATTATTTGACTTTCACTTCCTGCATTTAAACTCCCGCCTCTTTGGTGTCTGTTTAGTTACACTGTGTTACCACAACATTAAAGTGACTGCAATTGTGTGAGCTTGAGTAGGAGAATGTACAATAGTATAAAAGAAGAAAAATGATTGAAGAAAAATTACAAAAATGTTTTAGGCGCATTACAATGATTTGAATATATTAATGCTTAAATAGTAACAATAATAATAATAATGGTGAATATATATGAAAAAATAAATATGTCTGAAAGAAATCTAACCAGACTCATCTATGATATTGTACAAAGCAGCTGTCCTAATTTGGCCCAAATCTCTCCATTACTCCAACCACAACATCTAGGCCAAGCTTGTTGAAAAATTAGAAAGACAGTAGAAAAGAATATGTAGAAGCTACAGCTAAAGGTAATTAAGTATAATTATTGAGGATTGAAACCATATCTGAAAGCTAAAATGAACCCAGATTAGACGTTTGCTAAAACTATTTTTTTCAAAACACATTCACTGATCCTAGTTGTGCCATTCTGTGCCATTTTTTTTTTACCCATTTTAGTTAACTATCAAGTTATAAATTGAATACAAATTGATTTGAATATGTTTTTTTCCATGACACTACATTTACATCACAACAGAACCTGATACAGAATTTAAAAGGTATAGGCTGAGAAGTATGTAAGAAATTTATTTACAGTCCATTGCCACTTTTCTTCTGAAATACACTTCCATCTGGCTGCACCCTCCAAGCTACGTTCATCTGCCTTGTTATGCCAAGGGCCATCAGTTTCTGCTTGAACTGAAGAAAAGAATCAGGATTTTACTGCTGAATAATACAATCTCTTATTTTCATTTTTATAGCACAGTGTTGTTGAATCAGTCAGAAGGTGCAGATTAATTTTCTCACACAGAACTTTCAGGTGTACTTCTAACTGCATGTTTATATTAATACCCTCCATGTTATATGTTATCATTTCAATGGTATGAACTAATTCACAGGGACGTGTATGGCAGATATTTCATGTAAACCTAGAAATAAACAGATTAAACAACATATGGGCATGATGTAGCTTCCTGTAAGAAGGAATTGTTATTGTCAGTGTTATTTATGGTTTCTAGATAACATGTCAAGTTGCAATATTTACAAAATGCTGGTGAGAAAATTCATGAAGTTGTTCATGAATATCTTACATTTGTAATAGTATAACTTTATGTGGAATATAAGGACCAAATCTTTCAGGGATGTGCTATTGAGGGAAAGTTAGTGTGAAATTATCAGTCATCTTTTCAGCTACAGAGGTGTACTGGGTAAGATGGAGAAGCCCTGTCCCTCCCTGTGTGTGATTTTTCTCTTCTTTTTTAATTATGTGACTGGATAATAAAAATAACGTGTTGTAAGGCCTGCTTGGAAAGATCATCCTGTTCTTTTACCATTAATCCCGAACCTTTTACATCAAAGCATTTTCTTGAGTTTTGTTGAGCAGCCTGGTGTTAAACTGCTTTATGACAGGGTTAATAATGACACAGGACTACTTCTGTCATAACATAAAAAAATATAGCAACTTTGCGTAACTTACCTGCTGTAAAATGGCTGCCTGAGAAGTAGGATCAAACACACTATCGTCTCCTCGAATCTTCAGTTTTAATACTTGCTTTCTCACTGTATATGCTGTAGAAGACACAATGGCTTATTGATGGTGGATGCTTTCACAAATGACTTGTAACAGAAACAAAAAACCAAAAGACTTACGCATGTGACAGAAGAAATAGTATTTGTTGTTGCATGGTTTATCCTCTAACAGGCTGTTATTA
Organism: Hemibagrus wyckioides; assembly: GCF_019097595.1. Taxonomy (NCBI): domain Eukaryota; kingdom Metazoa; phylum Chordata; class Actinopteri; order Siluriformes; family Bagridae; genus Hemibagrus; species Hemibagrus wyckioides. The sequence continues at coordinate 15,515,475 of NC_080738.1, read as the reverse complement.
AGAAAACCACAGTTGTTGTTTCGATCAGCATTATTTGGATAGCCAGGACGCCACGGAAGTACAGGACCTACAGACCCATTTATCCAAACCCAAGCAGATCTACTTATGCCAATCCAAGAAGTGCCCTGGGATAACACCAACTGTTGTAACTCATTATTCTGTGTTTCATTTTTTGGGCTGGCCAAATCTGTGTGATAGGTCAAGCAGTATCTCCGACTTCCTGACCAGCTCCTTCGGGATGAAGGGATAGCAATTAACCCTCCAAAGGTATCTGTAAAATAATAGTTACAAATAACTTATTGGCAGTGAGGCAGGCTGCATGTTCATTTCTAAATTCACTTTAATATCATGACATTAGTTATACTCATGCCCTCTTTTAGTAGTTAGCAAGATTATATGCAGAATTCAGAACCATTATCAGCAAATAGGGCTTGTCAATGTGGCAAAATGCTGTGGGTTACAGTCTGAAAGCATTAAATCAATGATTCTAACAAAGTAAATCAAAATGCTTTTTTTAGCTTACCATTGTAACATATGCAGGGTTTCAGATCTGCATTGGGATAATCCGCCCAGGTTCCATTTGAGTCCATTGCAACACAGGTTTCAATCCCAAGAAAATTATCAGGCTGTCCAGGGGCCCAGTAGGATGCAGTTATATTCATTGGTGCACCATAAATGGTCCAGTACCAGACATTGACTTTATTGTATAATCCGACCCAGCCAGTTACTGTAAGGCCATGTCTTTCTGCCTCAGCGGTCAACCTATTCCAGTCATCTGCAGTCTGCACCCTAGCTAAAGTTTTGTTGTTTTTCTGGCAGTAAATTCTCGCATCTGCCCATATCATTGGTGTTTTAATCAGACAGTAATCATGACGGTCATCTTGCAGGGTAGTTGAGACAACACCTGTTAGAAAATTTGATTTTAAAATTCAAAAACAGTGGATAATTGAGATTTTCTTGATGTCATGATCGCATTTTTGGCCATATAGTGTACCGTGGATATCTGACCATTGAATCTAAATGTTACCACAAAGTTGGAAGCACACAATTGTCCAGAATGTCTTTAATATGCTGTAAGATTTCCCTTCACTGAGGCTAAGAAGCCCAAACCTATCCCAACATGATAATGTGCTTGTACACAAAGCAGGCTCCATAAAGAAATTGCTTGTCAAGGTTGGTCTGGAAGTACTCATGTGGCCTGTACAGCTCTGATCTCAACTCCACTGAGCACCTTTGGGATTAAATACACTGCTTGTGTTCCTGCCTTTGAGTTCAAAGTCAGTGTCAAACCTCACTAATGCTCTTGCTACTCAATGGTGAAATCCCCAATGACATGCCCCAAAATCTAGTAAAAAGCCTTCTGTGGAGTAGGTAGTGTAGGTTATTATAATAGATAGATGCCTTTTGCAATGCAATATTCAAGATACATAAAGGTTCCATATACTGTAGATGTGGCAGATTTGGTAGAATATAATCCCATCTGTACTTGTATTGCTCCATCTTTATATAAAAATTGCAATAATTTAATTGCTGCTGTTTTAATAAAGGTGTCCAAAATTACATAGAAAAAGCGACCTGGACTTTGGGGCTACTCAAATTGGACTCTTAGAGACTCTCAGAAGAACGTAAAAGTATTTGTGAAGTAAATTAATCAACTTTTCATGGAAAGCATGCTATTGTCATTGGTTCCATTAGAACAAATCAGTTTTATTACATAATGATGGCTTACCTACAGTGGCAGGTATAAGACAAAACTATTCCAGATTAAGCAGTGTAAGGAATGCTATAACAGCAGAGCTGTGTTCAGATACGCACCAATCCACTTTCTACTGCTGCAGCCTGCTGGACTTCCTGTATATCTTGAGTGACTGAAAGTGGTAAGAATTCAATTCGCAAACAATACCTACCTTTTCCAGTTTGTCTAAATTTTTAAATGTTAATTTTGTTTTGGATTTATTTTATTTTCTGATTTCTTATTGTGTTTTTGCATTTGTTCTTGTGCTTTTGAATTTGTTATTTTGGTTTTGCACTTTTCAGCCACCGTACTTCAAGCCAGAAAATGATAATTATAATATACATGAAATCATATTTTCAGTTTATTACACCACAGGCTTAATAAACATTATAAGCTGGTTAAGACATAGCTAGTCGTTTAAATGTAACCAGTACAGTTTAAAAATTCTTTACAATTCTTTCTTTTACTAACAAAAAAGTGATGTATTAACATCTTACCAGTGAGACACAGGAGAAAAAGATTTAGCTTCATGATGGATATGAAGGATGGAAGTACTAAAACAATGAACACAATTAAGAGGTAAGTCAATAAGATTAAAAAAAAAAAGTAAATTATATTGTTAATTTGGCAAAGAATTGTCCAAATGACCAAAAATGCATTTCAATTAATCATAAGTTAATTATCTTTTAGTTTTTCATTGCATCATATAAGATCTGTGTTCAGATGTATAAATCTATCTAACACAGTCTATCCAAAGGACACATTAAATTGACATAACATTGCAGAGTCCTGTAAAGGTCAGTCCTTCATTTTAAAAAGTTGCCAGTATATGGCATGATATGGTAGACATACCATTTGTACCAATGAAATCATCTGTGTTCTGGCTCAGTAAATACCATCCAGTTACACTAACACCAATCATGATGTTCTTTGAGTGGTTAGATATGAAACGCATTAAAAGCAGTCCTCCCATCCTACACACAGCCATAAACACTCAACAGAGTATGATCACAGAGTGGTGTGGAGACAACAATCTCTTATCTCCTGCCTAGCCAAGAAGGCCAAGTAGCACCTCGACTTCCAAATTAAAAAAAAAACCAAACAAACTAGGGTATATGATCAAATCACTAACACTGCACCATAACAAGAGAATGCATGGTTTTTCAGCATATTATTAACATATTAGTACAAAAAAGCAAAATGAGTGAAAGCAATATGAGCTACAAAGAACGTGACATCAAAACATACCTGAAATGTAATAATGTAAATCTGCTACTTCTTGTATCGCTCCTCCTGACTATCTTCACCTTTCTGTCTTCTGTCTTCAACTTTCTACAAAGCCTTACTGGCTACTGTGGTTTTACAATAATGCAAACCAAGTCCTTTTTTTGAGTTTGTTGACGTTGGAACGGTGAGATGTTCTGACATTGATGACAAACTGATTTTCATTTCATTTCCTTTTGCTGTTCTTGAGCCAGGGCAGCACGGTGGCTTAGTGGTTAGCACTGTTGCCTCACAGCAAGAAGGTCCTGGTTTTGAATCCTGGGTTTGAACAGGCAGGGGTGTTTGGAGTTTGCATGTTCTCCCCATGCTTGTTTGGGTTTACTCCAGGTACTTCAGTTTCCTCCCACAGTCCATAAACATGTACATTAGTTTGATTGGTAATTCTAAATTGCCCATAGGAGTAAATGTATCTGGTTGTCTGTCTATATGTGGCCATGTGGTGACCTTTCACTCAATGTGTGCTGGGACAAGCTTCAGCAGACCCCCGTGAGCCTAATTAGGAATAAAGCAGGTATAGAAGATGGGTGGATGTTCTTGAGACACTCTGTTTATTCAGGGTCCTTATTTGAACAAACCAAAAACCATGGAAATGAAGGGAAATGTACATGTCCTTCAAAGTCCATCCTGAATAGGAAAATGGAACAGGTTTCCTTGATTGTTTTTTTTTTCTCTTTATTTATTTATTTTTTAATTATCTGGTCATTTTCATATAAATATATTAAATGGTGCAACTGGTATCTTAACCATTTGGTGAAATTTGCATCTTAAAATGAGCTAATCATTCATATTTTTAAGAAATATATTTGTAGATTTTGTTAAATGAAATATTGTGCTTTGTATATGTAGAAGATTTATATTTAGGAATGTTGAGAACTCTCAGCGGTGGTCTTAAGCCCGTATAAAATGGGAGGGTTGCATCAGGAAGGGAATCCGGTGTAAAACCTGTGCCAAATCAAAATGTGTGGACTGGGTGATCTGCTGTGTGATCCCGAACAATGAGTATGCGAAAGAACAACAACAAAAACAACCTTTTTTTCCTCTTTATTTTTTATCTTTCAGTTATCTGGTCATTTTCAAATAAATGTATTTAATGGTGCAATTGGTATCTTAACCAGTTGGTGAAATTTGTATCTTAAAATCATTCACATTTTTAAAAAAAATGTTTGTTAAATAAATTATTGTGCAATGTATATTTAGGAATTTAATATTTAGCAATGTTGACGATCAAGGATAAGTGCTGTCATGAAACACATGATCGTAAAAGTGAACTTAATTCCAGTGATTGAGAGGACATTCCAGTCCTCAAAGCTACTCAAAACAGTACTTTAATAATAATTTCAGAGGAACGACTCCATCCATCTAGTTTATAAATTGAAAACTCAGTTATATCTTAACATCTTAGATGCTATTTGATTTAAAAAAAAAACAAAAAACAAACCCCAACAGGTTATGAAAAAAAATCTGCCAATTATTAAGACAATTCCTGTTTGAAACTGAAAAAGCACAAGACGTTTCTCAGGGCACAATTCCTTGTGAGTACATCTCAGACATCCTAACATGAACTAGTAAAGGGCAATGAAACACTGGGAAGCTTAAAATGATGTCAGGTGGCATGAATGGCTGCAGTTGCAAATTCCTGATTTCAGCATTGATGTACTGAAAGGTATACAGGACTGTTGTCATGCTGGATGCTTATAATAAGAACATGGGCAGCATTGATCTTTTATTACATCATCTCATTCTACAGGACAGCATTTTTAAAAAGTGGAGGCATTGCTTAGAGAAAGGAACTAATCATGGCAATCTTAAGTACATTAAGCCTATATAATAATAATAATAATAATAATAATAATAATAATAATAATATAAATGATATACATTTCTCTCTCTGTTTATATTTTGTCACATTCAGATCTGTCTACCTGCACAGGCCTTTGCTAAACCAGACCAAGTGGCTGGTGCAAATAATGCAAATATGGAAAGCCTTAAAATAGCAACAAACAGTAAACACTGTAAAATGTTCTGTACTGTACTGTAAAAATAAAATAAAACAAATTCAGAAAATAATTTTTGACAGTAAAAACAGGTGGAGAAAGAAACAGTTTTCCCCAGGCTACAACTAAATTCTTATACAATTTGTATGCCAATTTGAGAAGGCTAGGCTCGAGTTCTGTCACACCCGGCAACCTGCATACAATTTTAACCAGTAACTAATAACATGAAAAGAATAAAACAGAAAACAAAACATACAACTGCAGGAAATTGTGTTTGCAATCTGCCATGAAAAAAACTTATTAGGACTCAAATACCTTGTCTTATGCAGGAAACTGAGTCTATATTTACAGAAGCTTCGACACGTGTTTGAGCCAGCTACAACATTTTCGAAATAGCAGGAGTTAGTGATAGCTTTAAGTGTGCAAACCACCTTATTTACATTACACTTCATAATAACTATGTGTAGGCCTGGTCACGAGAAACATTAAAAATGTTATGTTATTGATATTCGCTCATTAACCATTTAAAATCATAACTATAAATTTTTTGATCTGAGACTTGCTGCACTCCTGGACTGATGTCTCTTTAATTTTCTAAATGAAAGAGAAAAAAAAACTATAATAACACAGGCTGTCATCACCACAACAGAAGGGTTAACAATTTTTATTTTTAATAAATTAATTTTTTTTAAATTTAATTTAATTTTAAATTAATTTTAAAAAATTAATTAATTTCAAGCCCACTACCAAATCTATTGTAATTTGATTCTTTGACAAAATAAAATAATTTAAAAAGTAGTAACAATAGCAGTTCATTTATTTGATTAGAGAAACTTGCTTTACAAATATAGAAATGGACAGACATCAACCTTGAGAAATACAGCAAAAAGCTGCACTAAAAATTTCTTTATTACACATGTTGCTTGCTTAGGTATGACTCATTTTTTTTTAAAGGTTATCTTTAAGTTTATCTTAATATCTATTTATGAATTTGGCTCTTTGGATCTTTTCTTAATCTTTATCTTAATCATTTTTCTTCACAGAGAGGTGAATTTTTGATGATTTTGTTTTTCTCTAAAGCTGGATCCAACTGAATTAAGTAGAGAATAAACTCAAGATAGAAAAACCTAATGTACAATCAAACCATGCATTTCTGCTTGTCTTTTATTCCTGTTTGGGTTCTGATATTTTGATAGCTGTGATATGACTATCAACTTAACACAAATGTTAATATTTTTTGACTTCTTATTATATATTTCTTGCATTTAAACTGTGTTTAATAATTGTATTGATTGTGTCAAATAAAACATTTGCACATGGATCCTCTCACCTCTTCTGAGACTGTTCAGTTACATTCTGTTACCACAACATGAAAGTGACCACAGGAACAGAAACTGTGTGAGCTTATTAATACAGCTAAAGGTCAGGTATTAAAATATGAGTGAGGAATGTATTTCAATTCATTCACAGTACTGTATTTCTGAATTTAGATTTCAAATCACTACAGCGAAGTCTGACAATAACCTTTTTAAATATTTTTATTTACTTAAATGAATTAAATGAAGACAAACTGAAGACATGAAGAAATGAACACAATACAGAACAAATTAATGAAAAAGCAATGAAATGAAATTTCTTAACAATTGACTCATTCAGTAAACACAAGGATAGTATCAAGATTCATAAGCAAGAATGTTCTTAGTGAGATGTGTGGCTTGCATCTGTTTAGCACAGTGTGAAGGTTTATATATGTGGTTATAATAATGTATAAGATGTTCAACACAATCTTCTATTCCCTTAATAAAATTGAGATGCAGATACAGAAACAAGGCTGTTCAAACTTATCCACTGTTGGCTTTCATTCCATCTTCACATGATGGCTGATTAGAGACTAAGATGAACTGATTAAATGGCCCTTTGTAGATCAGATCGAAGACACCTGCTATAGACCATGAGTAGGAAAATGTACAGTAGTATAAAAGAAGAAAAATAACTATAACTTCCAACTGACATAAATACAAATATTTAATAAAATCAATATTTTAGACACATGATTGAAATGAATTAATATTTAAATGATAATAATCATGAATATATAGGAAAAGTAACCATGAAAGAAATCTAACCAGACACATCTATGATATTGTACAAAGCAGGTGTCCCTAATTAGGCTACAAATCTCTCCATTAGTCCAGCCACAACATTCAGGCTAAACTTGTTGATAAAAATTAAAAACATAAAATTAAAATAAAATAAAATTTAGGTAGACGCTAAAGTTAACAGTAATTAAATATAATTATTATGTATTATGAGACCATATTTGAAGACTAATATAAACTCCTGATTATATTTTTGCTAAAACACTATTTTCAGAACATGTTCACTCATCTTGGTTGTGCCATTCTGAAAAACTATTATACAGAATGAGCTATAAAGAGAACCATTCAGCTAGTAAAACTCTATATGCAGTTCATCGTTGCTTTTCTTGTGAAAGATTTTTCCATCTGGCTGCATCCTTCAGGTGACATTTATCTCCTTCGCTATGCCATGGTCCTCCAGTTTCTGCTTGATCTGGAAAAAAAAAGAATCAGGATTTTGCTGCTGAATAATCCAACCTCTTAATTTAATTTATAGCACAGAGTTGTTGAATGAGTAAGAAGGTGGAGATTAATTTTCTCACACAAAACTTCCAGGTGTACAACAAATTGCATTTATAGCAACTTTGTGTGATTTACCTGCTGTAAAATCGCTGCCTGAGAAGCACACTATTGTCTCCTCAAAACTTCAGTTTCACTACCTGCTGCATCACTGTGTACACTGTAGAAGATTATTAGAAGTGTAGAAGTGGATTATTAATGGTGGATGCTTTCACAAATGACTTGTAACAGGAACCAAAACCCAAGACTCACGTGTCTAACAGAAGATATAGTATTTGATGTTGCATAGTCAATCCTCTAATAGGCTGTTATTAAGAAAACACAGTTGTTAATTTGATCAGCATTATTTGAATGGCTAGGACGCCACGGAAGTCCAGACCCTTCAGGCCCACATATCCAAGACCAACCAGGCCTACTTATGCCAATCCAAGTGCTCTGTGGTGACAGCAACTGTTGAATCTCATTATTCTGTGTTTCATATTTTTGGACTGGCCAAATCTGTGTGATAGGTCAAGCAGTATCTCTGACTTCCTCACCCTCTCCCCCAGACTCTACATGGGACTTTGGGGCTATACAAATTTTACTCTTGTTAATTAATCAACTTTACTTAAATAGCATTGTTTTAGATCCTTTAGAACTAATTGATTTTATGATAGCTTTTTCAATCGAGAAAATAATTACAATAATATACATTTTGGGTACATCACACCACATTAGCAGATGAGTATTGTAAAAACTGCTGTTTCTTGTCTCTCTCCTCCTGATTGTCTTTAGTCTTTCTTAAAAGCTTTACTGGCTACTGTGGCTTTAAAATAATGCAAATCAATCCTCTTATTGAGTGTGTTGACATTGGGATGGTGAGATTCTTTGACATTGTCAAACTGATTTTAATTTCCTTTTCTTAAGACATTGTGTTGTGATCAGACCCCTTATTTGAACAAACCAAATGAAGGGAAATTTACATGTCCTTCAAAGAGGTTTCCTTTTTTTCTCTTTTAAAAATGTCTAAATGTAAGATGGTAAAGGCGGGGCTTCAGTGGGGCTTTTGAGTGCCATAATTCATCTTCAGTTGATCTTTCAGCTCCTTCCTACATGTGGGAGGGGTCACCACAACAGTCCACACAACAACTTAGCACAGGTTTTACACCAGATGCCCTTCCTGATGCAACCCTCCCATTTCTTTCCAGACTTGGGACCAGCACTGGGAATCAAACCCAGGCCTTCCACATGGTAGGCAAGAAACCTACCACTGAGCCACCAGCACCCAAGTCATGTCCACTTATTTTAGAATAAGTATATTAAATGGTGGCTTTATTAGCATGCTAGTTGGTGATATTTATGTCTTTGAATGAGACTAATCACTTATGTTTTTAAATATTTGTAGATTTTGTTAAATGAAATATCTCAATGTATATTTCAGAATTTTATATTTAGGAATGTTGAGGGTGAAGGATAAGTTCTGTCATGAAGCTGACTGTAAAACTGACCATGATTCCAGTGACTGAAAGTACAGCCCAGGACAACAGGAAGAGGTCATTTAAAATGTTCAAATTTAAAAATATAAAATATTCATTCTAATATTAAGATTTCACCACTCTGTGAGAATTCTAGGCATTCACATAGGTCAAGGCCTATTTTCAAGCATGCAGCATATAAAATGAAATGAAAACAAAATAGACACGTCAAACCTACTTGATTTGAAAAAAAAAATTACATTTTAATTTTAGTTATATATAAATAAGGTTATATATAAGGTTATAGGGGACAATGAAACACTGGGAGGCTTAAAATGGTGTCAATCAGCAAGTCCACAGTGCATTTTCATAGACAGAGTTTGTTGCTGATTCCGGCATTGGAGTCGTCATACTAAGCGTCAAACATTAGCACATGTGAAAGAATGCTTATATAAAGAACATGAGCAGACTCGGAGCTCACAGGGGAAATAATCATGGCAACCCTGAGTACATTAGGCCTATGTAGTAATAATAATAATAATAATAATAATAATAATAATGATACATATTTCTCGCTGTGTTTATAGTTTTCAGTGTCACATTCCTGCACAGTCCTTTGCTAAACCAGACCAAATGGATGGCTTTAAATAATGCAAATGTGGAAAGCCTTTAAAAAGAAACAAACAGTAAACAAGTTGTACAAATTCAGAACTTTTTTAACAGTAAAAACAGGTGGAGAAAAAAAGCTACAACAAAATTCTTACACACTTTGCATGGCAAAAAAAAAGAGAAGGTAAACTAATGTGGTACAGTATGTCAACACAACTGGTAAACAAGGTCAAGTAACACCAACAAAAAACAGCATTCAAAACTATTTTTAAATATTTAATTTTTCAGTATTCAGTATTTTATTTGTATGTTGAAAAAGGATGTTGAAAAGTAAAAATAAACAAACACTGAAGTATACTCGTAATGTGAAGATAATCTCTGTGCGTCTCACTGAGCCATTATAATACCAAATCACTTATTTAAACCAGCCATGCGTGTACAGGGTATGGACAAAGGAATGGTCAGAATTCACCACACAGATGACACACACTGATCACTAAAAGGAGGAGACTTATTACTAAAACGATAAATGTGTCCAAGTCAGCAAAACCTGAGGAATGGAAATATTAATGGAAAGATAAACAAGCTAATGGACAGGAAAGAAAAATGTCCTGGAACTTAGGCACAACAGAGCTCTGAACCTACTTGACCCTGTGTAGGATAAGCACAACATGGATGGATGCATGGTGTTATTTTGTCTTAAAATGGTGTAACCAGGATAACACAAACTGAACACCTGCAATTCTGTCTTATTCATTTGCAAACATACCAATTGCTTGACTGCTGTAAGGACTCACCAGAGGCAGGAAGTGCAGGATCCATATGCAGTTTATTAGGTCTAAGACAGCAAAACAGAATCGTAGTCGGAAATGTAGGAGACAGGATTAATCTGCTGAACTATCTTGTAGGGGCAGATGAATCGAGGGCTAAGTTTGCGACATGGCAGTTGAAGTCTGAGGTTTTGTGTGGACAACCAAACTCGTTTTCCCACTTGGTACTGAGGGTGTTGGTGTCTCTCAGTCGATCCGCCTGAATATGCTGTCTCCTGATGGCCCGCTGTAGATGGACATGGGCTCTCTCCCATACTTCCTGACTGCACTGGGCCCACACATCCACCGCGGGTCTGACCATGGAAACAGTGGTGGTTGGTAGCCAAGGACACACTGAAATGGCATCAGCCCTGTAGAAGAGTGCGTAAGGGAATTCTGCCCAGGGAAGGATCCAGGATCATTGTTCACGGCTACAATACGAGAGAAGGAATCTTCGATCTCCTGGTACGGATGTTCCGACTGACCATTGGTTGAAGGATGGTACCCAGATCTCAGGCTTACGTTGATACTGAGCTGAGTGCAGAATGCTTGCCAAAATCGTAAGGTGAATTGGGGCCCAGATTGGAGACTATATCCTCTGGTAATCCATAAATCCTGAATAGGTGATTGAAGGAATCAGTAGGATTTCGAGAAATGAACAATGACCACAAGGATGGTGGTAAATCCGCCCCTTTAACTCAGATTTGACTGTCATTTGCACTTTGGTTCAGATTCTATAAAATTACTTTTATTGTAGAATGTTCTGGTTTGAACCCAGACTGGTTGGGATCTTGGAAGTTGTTCTGGGAGAGATAGTCAGACAGTTGATTATAAACAATAGGTTCAAGAATTTTAGAAAGAAAGGCGAGAAGCTACCGGTCTGTAGTTGCTGATGTCTGAGGGATCCAGAGCAGGTTTCTTCAGAATGGGGATAAACCATGCTCTATTGAAGAAAGTTGGTACATGGCCAGATGCTATGGATCCATTGCTGACTGTGGTGATGAAGGGTAGGAGGTCTTGTGAGATGGTCTGGAGCATACTGGAAGGGATTTGATCCAGTGGGCAGGTGGTAGGATTGCAAGACTGGATGATTTGCAAATCTCTGGTGAAGGTCTGGTATATGTTGTCAGTCTTCTTGTTGAAAAAGATGGCCAAGTCTTCAGCAGTCAGGGAGGATGGAACAGGTGAAGCCGGGGGTTGAGGAGTGAAGAGATGTTGTGGAGTTGTCACCACAACAGAAGAATTACCAAGTTTTATTTTTAATAATTTAATTTGTTGCAAGCCCATAGCCTATTTCAATTAGATTCTTTGACAAAATAAAATAATTAAAGTAATTAAAATAATATACTGCTCAAAGAAATTAAAGCAACACTTTGAAAACAGAAAAGATCTCAATAGGGAAAAATATCATGCTGGATATCTATACTGATATGCACCAGGTAATGCGTTAGGAACAAAAGGATGCCACATCATTTGATGGAAATGAAAATTATCAACCTACTGAGGGCTGAATTCACCCTGAATTGAAGACACCCTGAAAATTAAAGTGAAAGAATAATGCAGCAGGCTAGTCCATTTTGCTAAAATTTCATTGCAACTCAAAATGGTACTCAGTAGCATGTTCAATGGCAAATGCCACTTAAGCTCCACAGTGCCAGGCAGTGGGCACAGGGCCCACTGGAGGAGATTGGGCCCTCAGGCCACCCTCATGAAGTCTGTTTCTTATTGTTTGGCCAGAGAAATTCTCACCAGTGGCCTGCTGGAGGTCATTTTGTAGGACTCTGGTAGTGCTCATCCTGTTCCTCCTTACACAAAGGAGCAGATACCAGTCCTGCTCATGGGTTAAGGACCTTCTATGGCCCTTTCCAGCTCTCTCTCAGAGTAACTGCCTTTCTCCTCGAATCTCCTCCATGCTCTTGAGACTGTGCTGGGAGACACAGCAAACCTTCTGGCAATGGTATGTATTGATGTGCCATCCTGGAGGAGTTGGACTGCCTGTACAACCTCTGTAGGGTCCAGGTATCACCTTATGCTACCACTAGTGACACTGACCCAAATGCAAAACTAGTGAAAAACAGTCAGAAAAGATGAGTAGGGAAAAAATGTCAGTGGCCTCCACCTGAAAACCATTCCTGTTTTGGCGGTCATCTCACTGTTGCCCATCTACTGTAGGGCACCTGTTGTTAATTTCATTAACACCAACACTCTTTGCTAGTTAACTGACCAGATCAATATCCCAGAAGTTTAATTGACTTACTCTGCTCTGCTATACTCTGATTAAAAAGTGTTCCTTTTATTTTTTTTGAGCAGTATAATAATTATAAGTTATAATTATAAAAAATAAATACAACATAAAGATGCAATAATTTCTTTTTCTGTAAATCTTGCTTGTTTGGGTATGATTTGAAGGCTGTCTTTGTAGCAGTATTGACTCACTCTAGATGTTGGGGCAGGTTTTAATTGCACTCTTGTTCTGAGAGTATAAAAACAACTGTAGTGACATCATATGGAAGCTCCCCTACCTATATCCGGCATGCTGAGTTCACAAGTGCGGACTGAGGATCTTTGCAGGATACTTTTAGCAATGGCCATCTTTACAGGAGTGTATGCTGTACACCACTGTGCTGATTATGTGGTGCAAATTGCCATTTAACAGTTAACATGTGGTTAAGAGACATTGGGACGTCTCAGTGGTTTGACTTTTAGGTCCACTTTGGGACGAATGACTGACAGAACACTGGACTGCATGAATGCAGCTGTTATATCCCTTAGATACTGATCATCAGGACTGCATGAGATCAGCATGTGTGGTTGTCCAATTAGACAGGGTTGTTGGGTTGGCAGTATTAGCAGACTTGCTGCTGTGAGCATATATTCACTCTGTGTTGCTTTTTGAATCTTTCTTTCTATCTGGCAAGACTCGTAGAACCGGCACACGTGATCTGGCCTGCTGCCTGGTGCTTTATCCTCCCCTAACTTGAATGGTCATAGGTTTAGCCATCAAGCTGTCACCATTTTGTCTTGTCCTTCAAATTTCTTTTTGCTTCTCTTATTTTGCTTCTCTCATTTTTTTTCTAAAGTAGTGATGTGTTTCTGTTTTATCTTTAGGGCAAATTAATTAATTTTGTGTTATTTGTCTTTCTTAATCTTGCCTGGCATTTTGATTTGAGTTGTGGTTTGTTTATTTAGACTGTGAACCTGCTGTTTCCTCGACTGCACATGACTGGTTTGGATGTTTTTGTTTATTTTATTTCTTTTCTTGATAGCACATGTGCTGATTACTTTGACAAGAACATTTTGTAGAGTGTCTGTGTGTGTGTGTGTCTGTATGTGTGTGTATGTGAGCTTGTTTGAATTCCTAATTAATTTATTTCCATTCAGAATTGGGATGGCCAGCAACAGCAAGAATGGCACCTGTATGTGTTGGTGGTGGTGCTTCTGACAGTTTGCAGTGCTCACAGTGAGGTGTGTGTGCTGTGATGTTGAGGTGCACATATAATTGGAGTCCTCTGAACTAGTTGTTTGACCTGTACATGTGTCTATGTCAGGGGTCTCCAATGCATCTCACTATCAAGTATTTGACATAGTGTTCAATTATGGAGGATGAACTGCAAGAAATTAGGGACTACGTGGCCCAGTTGTGAGCAGACAATGAGAGACTGAGGCCTGAGCTGACAGCAGTTGAGTGACCCTGGTGCAGCCTCTGCTAGTATGGCACAGCCAATTACCCTTCAGCCAGCTGATGCAAGAGTAGGTGCCGTTTTTGTTCCTTCCTAGAGAGTGTAGTTGTCCAAGCTAAAGCATGTATGATTGTACATAATGTAGCACCTGCCGAGCAGGCTTTTTTCTTGTTTGAGAGTTGAATATTGGATTGCAAGAAGCCTTTTTTTCTGATTGTGAGGTACTGGTAGTCCGTGATCCCCCAGGTGGTGGCACTGACACCCTGGGCACGTTGGGTATGAATTTGCTCAGTCCGTGCTACCAGGAGCTTTTTGGGCTGTATGGGCTCACTTTATTTGAGCTACCGCCTGTGATGACTGGGATGCTTTCCTGTTGCCTACAGTGGCAATGCTTCTCAGCCAATTAGACCAGTTTGGGCAGGAGAATGTGATAGTAATAACAGACAGAATTTAGCAAATTCATTGTGGCAGTACCCACTTAGGATCATCGAGCTGAGTCTGTGGCCTGTGTCTTGGTGGAAGAGTGATTCTTTAAGTTCGGGGTTCCTGGGAGGATCCATTTAAACCAGGGCCATAACTTTGAGTAAACTTGATTCACAAGTTGTGCAGCCTCTACCAGGTGGCTAAAACTCACAGTACTCCTTACCATCTGGCCAGTAATGGCCAATGTGAAAGGTTCAATTGGACTCTGTACAATTTGCTGTGAACCTTGCCCACTGGAAGAAAGAAGGACTGGGCATCTTGCCTAGCACAGGTGGTTTTTTTTTTTTTTTAAACACAGCCCCACACCAGGCCACTGGTGAGTCTCTCTTATATTTAATGTTTGGGCACGAACCAAGGCTGCCCATTGACTTTCTGAATGGCCAATGGCCATAATCAGGACTGTGCAAGACCAGCGCATGTCAGTGTCCAACTGGACCAGGCCATTGGGTCGGCAGTATTAGCAGACTCGCTGCCATGTGTGTATATTCTCTGTTATCCACCCAATGATCTGGTCTGCTGCCTGGTGCCTTATCTTCCCCCAACTTGAATGGTCATAGGTATAATGTTAAAGTCAAGCTGTGCACGGCGTATGATAATGGGTTTAGCCACCAAGCCATCATCATTTTGCTTCTCTCATTTTGCTTCTCTTATTTTGTCTTTTTTTTCTAAAAGTAATGTTTCTGTTTTATTTTTAGGATGAATGTTTTTATTTTTTCTGCATTGTTTATCTTACTTCATCTTGCCCAACATTTTGATTTGAGACTGTGATCCTGCTGTTGTGGTTAATGGTTGAAGTGTTTCCTCGTCTGCACATGATAGTGATGTGTTTTGTGTGTGGTGTGGTGTTGGGGTGCACGTGCGATTAGTCATCTCTGGATTAGGGGGGCCAGCACCAAATTCTGGAGAGATAATAATTGTGATCACTTGTTCTCCTGAGACTGAAATAATTTCATGTGCTATCTGAAATAAAGTCTATTTTGTATTTAACCCCTGATTCATCTGTAATTAAATCAAACCTGTGTGTCTCATGAACTTAATGCAAAGGGCAAGTTCCCAGTAGTAGGCCCCTGGGATAGCATAGTCGGTTACTTTGTTTAGCATTCCAAACTCAATGAATTACCTTTTCGTTTATGTGGGTAAACGATTGAGGGATTGGGGCAAATATCCATTTTTAGTGCTTTTGGGTTATGTCTTCATTGTTCCCAGCCACATCTTGCTTTCCTTTGTTTCAGTAGTTATTTTCTCTTCAGAGAAATGAATTTTATATATGTTTTTTATTTTAGATTATTGATTTTTTTTTCTAAAGCTAGCTCCAACTGAATCAAGAAAAAAATAAACATAAGACAATAAAACTTAAAGCACAATTAAACCATGCATTATGCACCTTATCAACTGAACTGAAAGGTTATAATAATAATAATAATAATAATAATAATAATAATAATAATAATAATAATTATTATTATTATTATTATTTGACTTTTGCCCATTGACCAACAGGGCGCCGGTGGAAATTGGGCTACTGTTGGTTGAAGAAGTAGAGGAGGGAGGAGAGTGTGTAGACAGAGAGAGAAGAGGAAAGGTAAAAGTGTGGTTCAGCATAGGACACCCTCACACTGTTTGTGTAGTGGGTACGCCTGTAAATGTACTGCGCATGTGCCACCTGTACCTGTTGAAGTTCGTGTGACAAATAAAGTAGAAGCCCATGTGCAAACTCTGCTGTGTGTTATTGCTTATTATACGAGTTGAACAAAACATACAACATACAGGAGACCAGGTGGAAGGGTAGCAAGGCTCTTAGTATAGTATCAGGAGTCAAGCTGTTTTATTATAGTGTGGATAGTAAGAGAAATGGGGTAGGTGTGGTCCTAAAGGAGTTTGTGAGGAATGTTCTGGAGGTGAAGAGTGTCAGACAGGGTGATGAGTCTGAAGTTAGAGATTGAAGGGGTGATGTTGAATGTTGTTAGTGGTTATGCCCCACAGGTGGGTTGTGAGTTAGAGGAGAAAGAGATTCTGGAGTGAATTAGATGAGGTGAAAGAGAGTATTCCCATGGGTGAGGGAGTGGTGATAGGAGCAGATTTTAATGGACATGTTGGTGAGGTGAACACAGGTGATGGGCAAGTTTGGAGTTAAGGAAAGGAACCTTGAAGGACAGATGGTAGTGGACTTTGCTAAGAGGATGGACATGGCTGTGGTTAACACTTATTTTCAGAAGAGGGAGGAGCTAAGAGTGACTTACAAGAGTGGAGGTAGGAGCACACAGATAGACTACATCCTATGTAGAAGAGGCAATCTGAAAGAGATTAGTGACTGTAAAGTGGTAGTGGGAGAGAGTGTAGCCAGTCAGCATAGGATGGTGGTGTGTAGGATGACTTTGATGGTCTTTAAGAAGAAGAGGTCAAAGATAGAGAAGAAAACCAAGCGGTGGAAGCTGAAAAAGGAGGAATGTTGTGAGGAATTTAGACAGAAGTTGAGGCAGGCTCTGGGTGGTCAGGTAGTGCTGCCAGATGACTGGGAAACTACAGCAGAAGGGATCAGGCAGACAGGAAGAAAGGTGCTGGGTGTGTCATCTGGAAGGAGGAAAGAAGAGACTTGGTGGTGGAATGAGGAAGTTCAGGATGGTATTCAGAGGAATAGGTTAGCCAAGAAGAAGTGGGACATGGACAGGACGAGTGTTGGGCTGTAACGTGTTAATATAATAATATTACTTTTCCTGGTAGCGAGTAGTGTAAAAAGTTACAAATAGTGGTACTTTTATTGACACCATTGCAAACACTGATTTGAAATCAGACATTTTATATTTGTAGTTGTCGTGCATGCACACGTCACTATTAGCAGCACCATAAGCAGTAAGCTAGCAATCTTGGAAGACCTTATGTTCAGCGGCTGGCATTTTTCCAATTACTTTGATTTTATCGGGACGAAAAGTGATAAGAACATTGTTCATTCATTCATTCATTCATTGTCTATACCTGCTTATTCCTAGGGTCACGGGGGTCTGCTGGAGCCTATCCCAGCGCACATAGGGCGAAAGGCAGGGGTACACCCTGGAGAGGTCACCAGTCCATCGCAGAAGAACATTGTTGTAAAATGTAAATTGTGTGCAGGTAGTGGTAAGACTCTTTCCACTGTGGAAAAACACGACCTCAAACCTCTAAAAACATGTATTAAGACAGCATGACAAAGTTAAGTTAGTGGAGATACACCCCAACAAAGATGAGCCCTCTGCAGCCTCGGAAGATGGCTGTAACCCTTCAATGGCTAATGTTGCCCATTTCCACTATTGATTCTCAATCTTTCAGATAGATCAATGGGAAAATACCGCTCACGGGCACCAGCACACTCCCAGGTAAAAAGCCATTTACAATCTTGAGATGGAATATGCTTTAATGGAAGCTGAGCTCAAGAAAACATTTCAAGAGGTAGAATATGTCTGTACCAATGCCGACATCTGGACTGCTAATCACAAAAGTTTTCTTGGGATGAGAGTTCATTGGATCAACGGGTCGAGTTTGCGGCGTGAGAAAGAATTTTTAACTAGTTTGTTTAACAGGGTTTTATAGAGTGAGAAGATGCCTAAGGAATGAAGAAGTGTATTAGTGCTGATCTTTAAGAATAAGGGTGACGTGAAGAGCAGCTACTATAGAGGGATAAAGTTGATGAGCCATACAATGAAGCTATGGGAAAGAGTAGTGGAAGCTAGGTTAAGGAAGGTAGTGGAAATTTGTGAGTAGCAGTATGGCTTCATGCCCAGAAAGATGACAACAGATGCAATTTTTCTCTGAGCATTTTGATAGAGAAGTATAGGGATGGTCAGAGAGAGTTGCACTGTGTGTTTGTAGACTTTGAGAAAGCGTATGACGGGGTGCCAAGAGAAGAGCTGTGGTACTGTATGAAGAAGTCAGGGGTAACCGACAAGTATGACAGGAGCAGTCTCCTTGGACAATGATGTTTGCAGATGACATTGCGATCTGTAGTGAGAGCAGGGAGCAGGTAGAGGAAAACCTGGAGAGGTGGAGGCTTGCACTGGAGAGAAGAGGAATGAAAGTCAATCATAGTAAGACTTAGTACATGTGTGAAAGGGAGGGAAGTGGAACAGTAAGATTACAGGGTGAAGAGGTGAAGAAGGTACAGAAGTTTAAGTACTTGGGGTCAACAGTCCAGAGTAATGGAGGGTGTGGGAAAGAGGTAAAGAAGTGAGTGCAGGCAGGTTGGAATAGGTGGAGAAAGGTGTCTGGAGTTCTGTGTGATTGAAAAAATATCAAGAGGAAGATGTACAAGACAGTGGTGAGACCGGCCACACTGTATGGTTTAGAGATCGTGTCACTGAGGAAGAGACAGGAGTCAGAGCTGGAGGTAGCAGAGCTGAAGATGTTGAGGTTCTCTTTGGGAATGACACAGTTGGACAGGATTAGGAACGAGTACATCATGGGGACAGCTGTTGGACGTTTGGGGGAAAAATTTAGGGAGGACAGATTAAGATGGTTTGGACATGTTCAGAGGAGGGAGAGTGAGTATATTGGTAGGATAATGTTGGACATGGAGCTGCCAGGCAGGAGGCAAAGAGGAGGTATATGGATGTAATAAATGAGAATATGAAGCTAGTGGGTGCAAGTGTTGAGGATGCTGTGATAGGGATAGGTGGAGAGAGATGATTCACTGTGGTGACCCCGAAGGGAAAAGAAGACTGTATTTCTAAATCTAGATTTCAATTCACTATAGCAAAGTCTGAAAATCACCTTTTTGAACATTTTTATTTACTTGTGAATGAAGACAAACTGAAGACATGGTAAAATTACCTAAACCAATTACAATACAGAGCAAATTTAATTAAAAAGCAATGAAATGAAATTTCTTATAACAACTCACTCCTTCAAAAAAGCCCATGGACAGTATTCATAAGCAAGAATGTTCTCAGTAAGATGTGTGACGTTTGCATTTGTTTAGCGCAATGTGAAGGTTTATATATGTGGTTATAATTATTTATAAGATGTGACACACACAATCTTTAGTTTCCTTAATAAAACTGAGACGCAGATACAGACACAATGCTTTGAACACAGGAATGCTTACAGTACATCCACAAAGAGATGATGTGATGGCTTTCATTTCAGCCAAACCTGATAATTAATTAGAGATGAAGATAAACTGATTAAACTGCCCTTTGTGGTTTAGATTGAAGACACCCCTCTATAGACCATGATTAGGAGAATGTACAATAGTATAAATGAAGAAAAATACCTATCAACTTCCAACTGATTCCAACTTCTAAATATTTTAGACACATTACAAAGATTTAAATAAATTAATATTTAAATAGCAATAATAATAATAGCGAATATATATGAAAAAAAGAGAAAATCTAAAGAAATCTAACCAGACTCATCTAAGATATTGTATAAAGCAGGTGTACCTAATTTGGCCCAAATCTCTCCATTCCTCCAGCCACAACATCTAGGCCAAGCTTGTTGATAAAAATTATAACGATAGTAGAAAAATAAGTAGAAGCTACAGCTAAAGGTAATTAAGCATAATTATTATCACATTATGGGGATTATGAGACTATATCTGAAGACTAAGATAAACCCAGAGTAGACGTTTGCTAAAACAATTTTTTTCAAAACATATTCACTGATCCTAGTTGTGCCATTCTGAAAAACTATTATACAGAATGAACCAAATTATCAAGAGAATCTTTCATCTAGTAAAACTATTTTGCACTTTTTTTTAAACCCATTTTAGTTACCCATCAAGTTATAAATTGAATACAAATTGATTTTAATATATATATTTTTTCCATGACACTACATTTACATCACAACAGAACCTGATACAGAATTTAAAAGTTATAGGCGGAGAACTGAGAAATTTATTTACAGTCCATTGCCACTTTTCTTCTGAAAGACACTTCCATCTGGCTGCACCCTCCAAGTTACGTTCATCTCCCTTGTTATGCCAAGGTCCATCAGTTTCTGCTTGAACTGAAGAAAAGAATCAGGATTTTACTGCTGAATAATACAATCTCTTATTTTCATTTTTATAGCACAGTGTTGTTGAATCAGTCAGAAGGTGCAGATTAATTTTCTCATACAGAACTTTCAGGTGTACTTCTAACTGCATGTTTTTATTAATACCCTGCTTGTTATATGTTATCGTTTCAATTGTATGAACTAATTCACAGGGACTTAAACAACACATGGACATGATGTAGCTTCCTGTAAGAAGGAATTGTTATTGCCAGTGTTATTTATGGTTACCTTGAGAAAGAAAAAAGATAGGATGTTTTCAGCTACAGAGGCATATTGAGTAAGATGGAGAAGCCCTGTCCTTCTCTGTGTGTGATTTTTCTCTTCTTTTTTATTTATGTGACTGGATAATAAAATAAAGTTTTGTAAGACCTATTTGGAAAGATGATCCTATTCTGTTACCATTAATCCCAAACCTTCTAAGTTAAAGCATTTTCTTGAGTTTTAATGAGCAGCCTGGTGGTAAACTGCTTTATGTTTTTAACAGTGTTGAAGTGTTAGCATGGTTCAAGGATTAATAATGACACAGGACTACTTCTGTCTACAAAATATAGCAACTTTGCATAACTTACCTGCTGTAAAATGACTGCCTGAGAAGTAGCATCAAACACACTATTGTCTCCTTGAATCTTCAGTTTTAATACTTGTTTTCTCACTGTATATGCTGTAGAAGGCACAGTGGCTTATTGATGGTGAGTGCTTTATGGCTTTCACAAATGACTTGTAACAGGAACGAAAAACCAAAAGGCTTACGTGTATGACAGAAGAAATAGTATTTGTTGTTGCAAGGTTTATCCTCTAACAGGCTGTTATTAACAAAACCACAGTTGCTATTTCGATCAGCATTATTTGGATAGCCAGGACGCCACGGAAGTACAGGCCCTGCAGACCCATTTGTCCAAGTCCAAGCAAGCCTATTTATGCCAATCCAAGAAGTACCCTGGGGTGACACCAACTGTTGAAACTCATCATTCTGTGTTACATTTTTTGGGCTGGCCAATGCTGTGTGATAGGTCCGGCAGTAAACCTGACTTCCCGACCAGCTCAGGGGTGAAGGGTTAGCAGTAAACCCTTTTAAGGTAGCTGTAAAATAATAAAGTTACAAATAACCTATTAAAATGAATTTAGAAATGAACATGCAGCATGTCACACTGCCACTATCATGACATTGGTTATACTTATGCCCTCTTTCAGTAGTTAGCAAGTATTTAGTGCAGAATTCAGCAATCTTATTTGCAAATAGTGCTTGGGAATGTGGCATAAAGCAATGGGTTAGTCGCCCTCTATACTTTTGTGGATAGACAGTTGAGTTACAGTCTGTAAGCATTAAATCAATGATTCTAACAAAATAAATCAAAATGCAGATTTTGGCTTACCACTGTAACATATGCAGGGTTTCAGATCTGTGCAGGGATAATCCGCCCAGGTTCCATTTGAGTTCATTGCAACACAGGTTTCATTCCCACCAAAATTATCAGGCTGTCCAGTGGCCCAGTGGAATCCAGCTATAGTCATTGCTGCCCCATAAACGGTAAAGTACCAGATACCGACTCTATTGTATAATCCGACCCAGCCAGTTACCGTCAGGCCATGTCTTTCTGCCTCAGCGGTCAACCTATTCCAGTCATCTGCAGTCTGCATCATGGCTAAATTTTTATTGTTTTTCTCGCAGTAAGTTCTCGCATCTGCCCATATCATTGGTGTTTTAATCAGATAATAATCACGACGGACATCTTGCAGGGTAGTTGAGACAACACCTGTTGATTTTTAAAATTTTCATTTTAAAAATCCAAAACAATGGACAATTAAGATTTTCTAGATATCATGATCACATACTTGTGTAACTTATACCTGACCATCAAATCTAAATATAGGTCTTTCCCACACTGTTGCCACAAAGTTGGAAGCACACAATTTTCTGGAATGGTTTTATATGCTTTAAAAACAAGATTTCCCTTCACTGATCCTGTTCCAACATGACAATGCGTTTGTGCACAAAGCAAGCTCCATAAAGAAATTGATCTAAAAAGTACTCAAGTGGCCTGCACAGCTCTGATCCCAATGCAACTGAGCACCTTTGAGGTTAAATACAGGTGTTCCTGCATTTGAGCCTTCTGTGAAGAGTGGAGATTATCATAACAGCCTGTGTATAGATGCCTAAGTTTTTGAAATGTGATATTCAAGATACATAAAAGTTCCACATACTTTTGGCCATATAAATGTTAAAAACATACAATTCTGCTTACCAGTACTGTTATACTGTAAACATGCAACCCTCAAGTACAGAGGTACTTGTACTTGTATTGCTCCATCTTGATTTTTTGAATGATAAATAATTTAACTGCTGTTTAATAAAGGTGTGAAAAGTTAAATAGAAATAGACCTGGACTTTGGGGCTACTCAAATTTTGCTCTTGCAGAACCGAGTAAAAGTATTTGCGAAGTAAATTAATTAGCTTTCGATGAAAAGCATGCCATTGTCTTTGGTTTCTTTACAACAAATCAGTTTTATAACATGATGGATTTTCAAGCCGATATTAAAACTAGTCGTTAGATGTAGACAGTACTGTTTTCAAATTCTTTACAATTCTTCCTTTTATTTCATTAGGAGTATAAGAAGTATGAACACAAAAGTGATGTATTAACTTGCTCTTACCAGTGAGACACAGGAGAAAAAGATTCAACTTCATGATGGATGTGTAGGATGAAAGTACTAAAACAACGAACACAATCAACAGGTTATGAAACACATTAAAAGCAGTCCTCCCATCCTGCACACAGCCATAAACACTCAACAGAGTATGATTACAGAGTGGTGTGGAGACAACAATCTCTTATCTCCTGCCTAGCCAAGAAGGCCAAGTAGCACCTCGACTTCCAAGAGCCTACCTCCCATCCTCACCACACTGTAAAAAAAGTGTTTAGTTAAAACTATGGCATTCCATCTGTAAGAAAGACCGCATTGATAATTAAACGATCACCTATGCACAACTCCGAGGCGGACTGACGTGCTTCACCGCAACCTGAGCACACGCAATAAGCAAGAGCAGCGCCTTGTTATGCGCAGAGAGGCGCAAGAAAGAGAAGCGCGTGCAGGAGGCGGGGCTCTGCTGATGAGAGTATTTACGCCATTTAAGGATAAAATATAGTTATACTGTGTGCGTTAATGCCTTATAGTAAGTTTTCGATTCTCATTCTTTATTTAATAATTAAGATTAGCGTGTTTGTGTGCTATATTATGTACATAGTTCAATCAGTAATACTCGCTATAATCCGCGACGCACGTGACGGATTATATTTAGTCATGTTTCTGTACGTGTGACAATGCTTAGCATGGGTTATTAATACTTTGAACATGCAGGTAGTTATTGCACGTTACTGTTTAGTTTACTGCTGGATGAATGTATAGATGCTAATTTGATAATGCGGTTACTTATATTTGTTATTTGTTTAATTGCAGAGCCACACACATACACCCATATCCTGTAAAGTCAAATGAACGACTGTTTGCCCATGCCTACTCTTCATCAAACACCCTTAATTCAGCTATCGGCCTGGTTCCTGTGTTCTGACCGACACCCGGGAGTGATTACCACACAGATTAAGACTCGGCAACAGAATTTATATACAGTCCTTCTAAACACCATCAAAACACTAGCACTGCGCCATAAAAACAGAATGCATAGTTTGTAGTGTATATTATTCGAGAAAAATGAGAGCAACATGATATGCAAAGGCAAAAATGTGACATAAAAACATACCTGAAATGTAATAATGTAAAAACTGCTGTTTCTGGTATCGCTCCTCCTGACTGTCTTCACCTTTCTGCAGTCAGTCTTCACCTTTCTACAAGGCTTTATTGGCTACTTTGGCTTTACAATAATTCAAACCAGTCCTTTTACTGAGTTTTTTGACAATGGGATGGTGAGATTTTTTGACATTTGACATTTGATATTGACATTGACTGATTTTTTGACATTTTATCTGTCTCCTTATTTGAACAAACTAAAACCAATGGAAATGAAGGGAACTTCACGTCCTTCAAAGTTTCATATCCTCAAAGTTCCTCCTAAATGGAAAAATGGAAGAGATTTCCTTTATATTTATTTTTTTTCTCCTAATTTTTTTGTCTGGTCATTTTCAAATAAATTTGGTGAAATTTAGATTTTAAAATCATTCATATATATATATATATATATATATATATATATATATATATATATATATATATATATATATATATATATATATATTAAGAATTTTATATTTAGGAATGTTGAGGATTAAGGATATGTGCTGTCATGAAACACATGATGGTAAAAGTGATCTTGATTCCAGTGATTGAGAGGACGGTCCGGGAGAGCCGAGAGGTTATTTTAATATGAGCATGGGCTAATTCACCACTGTTTGAGAATTCTAAGCTATCTAAGAGGTGAAAACCCTGTTTAATGTTCCAGCATACTTAGACCTATGCCACTGGTAAAGTAAATAAAATGAGAACAGAGTGAACATCTCAAAGCAATGCAAAACAAAACTTTAATTATGATTTCAGATGTATGGTCAGTGGTCCAACTAGCATACAACCTTGAAACCACTCTATCCATCTAGTTTAGAAATTGAAAACTCAATTACACATTGGATGCTACTTGGATTTTTTAAAAACCAACAGATTATCGAAAATCCTGCCAATTATTAAGAAAATTATTGAGTCCTGCCTGACGAGCAAATGCTTCCTTTTTTCTGGGGCCACAATTCCTTGCGAGTACATGTCAGACAGCCTAACATGATGTGGTAAGGGGCAATGCAACACTGGAAGGCTTAAAATTATGTCAGGTGGCATGAACAGCTGCAGTTGCAGATTCCTTGGTTCAGGTAGATCGAGTTTGTTGCTTATTTCAACACTGATGTAATGACAGGTACAGTATACAGGACTGTTGTCATGCTAAGGGTCTATGACAAGTGCATGTGATATGATGCTTATAATAAGAACATGGGCAGTGTTGATCTTCGATTACGTCATCTCATTCTACAG
This sequence comes from Hemibagrus wyckioides, assembly GCF_019097595.1. Taxonomy (NCBI): domain Eukaryota; kingdom Metazoa; phylum Chordata; class Actinopteri; order Siluriformes; family Bagridae; genus Hemibagrus; species Hemibagrus wyckioides. The sequence goes on along the minus strand of NC_080738.1, from coordinate 15,489,712 downwards.
GACTGGCATTCTTACTAAAAATGGAGGCATTTCTTGGAGAGAGCTCAGACAGGAACTAATCATGGCAACCTTAAGTTAAGAGTACATTAAGCCTATATAATAATAATAATAATAATAATAATAATAATAATAATAATAATAATAATAATTAATAATAATAATAATAAAAAAAATAATAATAGAACTCTTAGACATTCCTCTCTCTGTGTTCAGTGCCACAATCAGATTTATATACCTGCACAGTCCTTTGCTAGACCAGACCAAATGGCTGGTTTAAATAATGCAAATACTGAAAGCCTTAAAAAAAGCAACAAACAGTAAACAGGTTGTACTGTAAAATAAAACAAATTCAGGAATGAACTCTTAACAGTAATACAACAGGTGGAGTTGGAATCATTCTTTCCTAGGCCACAACAGAATTCTTATATACTTTGCATGGCAAATAAATTAAAAAATGAAAAGTTAATTAACACGGTTCACGATGTCAAAAACACTGGCAAACAAGGGTCAAGTAACACCAGAAGGTAAACAGCATTTAGAACTATTTTTAAATACTCAGTTTCTTTTATTTGTTTGTTTTTTCTTCAAATGAGGGTGGCAATAATTAATGTAGTGCCAATTCAAAGCTTCAATTATATAATTAGAGAAACTTTCTGTATATTTTTCTTTCAACTTACAAGTCAATTTTTACTGTATAGCATGTTGAAAAAGGCTTTTCTAAAAACACACAAACACTGAAGTATAATGTGACGATCATCTCTGTCCGTCTCACTCAGCCATTATAATACCAAATCACTTATTTAAAACAGTAGTGCACAGGGCATGGGCAATGGAATGGTCAGAATTCACCAGACAGCTGACAGACTGATTTTCATTTACGCATTTCCTAATTTGAACAAAAACAAAGTATGGAAAGTGATGGAAATGTAAAATCTGGTGTCCTTATTTTGAAGGTAGTTGTATAGAAAAGACTAGAAGATCACTAAAATGATCAATGCCTCTGTTGCATAATTCAACAAAACCTGAGGCATGGGAACATTACAGCAAAAATGAACAAGCTAGTGGACAGGAAAGAAAAAGGTCCTGGAACATAGACACAAAAGATCTCTTAATCTACTTGACCCTGTGTAGGATAAACGCTACACAACATGGATGGATGGATGAATGGAAGGATAGGTGGTGTTATATCATCACGATCCAGACTGTGTTTGGTTCACTGCTATGTTGCTGACTCATGACTATGCTGCAAAGTACAACTCCAAATACATTATGATGATACTACAGTTTTGGGACTCAATGTGAGAACAATATTAGTGCAGCATACAGGAAGCAAGTGGAGCAGCCCAGAGTATGGTGTATAGACAACAAACTTATTTCCTGCCGAGAAAAGAAGCCCCAGTAGTGCCTCTACATCCTATATCCAACCTCCTATCCTCACCACCTTCTACAGAGGATCATAAAGAGCATCCTGACCAGCTGTGTTGCTGTTTGGGACAGGAAATTGACCCTTAAGCCCCTAAAGCCAATTGTGAGAACAGATGGAAAGATCAGTTGGGTTTCCTTACCCAACACTGATGCCTCTTACATCAGCTGCTACATATGCAAAAACACTACTATTGTGGACGTCCTCTCTCACCTCTCTCATCGACTACAAACCCTACTGACATCTGGCAGTTGCCACAGCTTTCATGCCACCACCACCACCAGCAAAAGTTTCTTCCCTGAGGCAGTCACTATACTCAACTTGCCCTTTTTCAACACTCACTTGGATTATTCATACCCATAACCCAATATGATCCTCTTGTGAGAGTCTTTTTTTTATTGCTGCTACATCTATTACTGTTACACAACATGGTGTATTGTCTCATCCAGCACTGTCCAGTTCTTGACCATAATTCTTTCTATAGTAACAGTTCATTCAGGAACTCAGAGACTTGGATAGTGGACACTCCATAATAATCTAATACTAAAAAGATAAGAAACATTTATTTAGGTACAACTGGACATACAGTATATTTAATATTTCATGAAAGCAGCCTCTAGTTTCAGAGCATCGCAACAGTCAATAAAATTTCCACCATAGGAAAGTCATTATAGAAGATTATGCAATTTAACAAGACATTTAGATATTCAGCATTTTCTAATCTGAGAACTAATCCACACTGTTTTACATTACCATTAAGTCACTGCACCCAAACAGACTAAATGTTTTTCAGCATATAACCATATTAGTATAAAAAGGCATAAATGAGAGAAAATGAAGTTATAAAAACATTAAACCATTTACTGCCTACTGTGATTTACAATAATACAAACCGGTCTATTTATTGTTGACAGTGAGTTTGTTGATATTGGGATGATGAGAAATTTTTACACTGTTGACTGATCTGATTTTCACTGTGACCTGTTCTGAGACATTGTGTGTAATCAGTCTCTGTATTTGAACAAACCAAAAACCATGGAAATGAAGGGAAATGCACTTGTCCTTGTGTATCCTCAAAGTTCAAAATAGAAACGTGAGAGTTTTTATTAGTTTTTGTTTCTTTCTTTCTTATTATTTTTTTAATGCAGAAATTAAAGACTTGGCACTTTATTTCTTCTTATGTACACTGATTTTAAGTGACATGTTCATGTTTGGTTATCCGGTCATTTTCAAATGCATGTATTAAATAGTGCTTTGTTTAACATGCTAGTTGGTGAATTTTGTGTCTTAATATGAACCTAATCATTCATATTTTAAGAGATATTTGTAGACTCTGTAAAATTAAATGAAAATCTTGCATTTATGTTTAAAATATGTCCTTATATTACCAGATTAGTGACTACAGTGTTGGGTCAAGCATAAGCACTGTCATGAAACTGATTGTGAAAGTGATTGAGTAAAAGGAAGAGGTCATAGACAAATGTTTATTTTAATATTGAAATGAGATATTTCACAACTCGAAATATGAGTATTCTAGGCTATCTACCCCTTTTGATGATTCAGCGTATTTCGACTAAGGGCCATAACACAACAAAAAATTGAGGACGGAATAGACACCTCAAAACTACTTTAATAATGAATGATTTCTGAGGTCTGGTCAGTGGTGAAACTAGCATGTGAGTTTGAAACCACTCAAGTTGAAATCAGACACTTGATTGATTCACACATGTTGATGATACTTCTATGTACCAGATTCAAGAGTGTGCTGCTAGCTTGAAGTAAACTACTTCAGCCAACTAGTTTAGAATTTGAAAAAATAAATAAATAAATAAATAAATAAATAAAAAAGTTGCTATTGATAAGCAAATGATTCCTTTTTTCTTGGGCCACAGTTCTTGTATGTAAATGGCAATGAAACACTGGAAAGCCTAAAATGGTGTCAGAAATGGCTGCAGTTGCTGCTGTGCATTCTGTTAGGTCAAACCTGGGCATTTTACGGCTTTGGACATCCCTGTCCCTGCATTAAGTCAGTCATAAACATAAATGAACAAGTATTTATGCTGTGCACACAATACAACTGTGTTGCTTTTATTTTGTAAACCGTTTTCTGACGGAGAGTTTATTAAGGAGTGTACAGTATGGTGGACTCTGCTGCCCTGATATGCCCAGAGAAAAAGGGAGCATTTGAGAACGTGCCCCTCTCCCGACACACTGTAACGACAAGGGTTGAGGACATCACGGGAAATCTGGAGCTTCAGCTGAAGAACAGAGCGGTCAACTTTGACTATTTTCCACTGGCTCTGGATGAGAGCTGTGATTTGAATGAAGTCGAGCAGTTGCTTATCTTTAACATAATGCAAAACACCTTTTTCAGTATTTGTGAAGATTAACAAATTAAAAATAAAATGAAACAGTGATGCAATGATTTTTTTTTTTGTTTTAAACTGTTTATTACTTCTATATTTTATCTATATTTTCCTCTTTGACCTACACAATTCTTGAATTTACATAAATATTTACAGAATATCCTTCTGATTACCAGTAGCAGCTAATCAAAATATAGAATTTATTGCTTTTTAGAATGGGAGAAAACCCTCCAACACAGTTCATATTTGTTATGTGGCCCCCTGTAGAAATTAATTGCCCAGCCCTGTATTAGATGATGTTGCTGATTCCGCAGATGTGATGAATGAGAAAAAGAAAAAGCTATTGTGCCTCATTTATAAAGAATGTGTAGACACAAAAATGAGCCTGAAATGTAAAGTTTATGGAACCTCCCATGCAGATACTGGGATTTTTAAAGACATTTTTGGCGGAATTGACCTTATTCTGGAAACTTTGATCCACGCCTACAGCAAGCTGCAACATTTTACCACCAGCAATTAGTGACACCGTGTGGATTTCTAGAGAAGTACAGCTAAATATTCAAGCCACCCGACTCACGTTACATTCCTTTTCTAATTATGCAACTCAATAATAACTGCATATAGGCTTTCTGGACAGAAGCATTAAAGCATAAATCATAAATCATAACTATGTATATTTCTGTGTATTGTTATTTATTGTTCATATGAACTAATTGCAGTAAACTGTTTGTTTAAACCTCTTTCTGAATGGAACAATATGTTGTTATGTATTTGTATTATGCTAAAACAACACCATTATTTTTATTTTATTACAGGGGGGTCCAAAATCTGACTCCAGGGCCAAATGCGCCCTGAACAGATGTTAACTGGCACACAATTTCTTTTTGATTCTGTTTGTGGTCCATCAGCAAATGTTGCAATATTTCATTTTGCCTGATGGTGGCAGCAAATTAGCAAAAATGTAAAAGACTCATGGCTACAGAAACAACAACAACAACAAAACGTGGCAGTGACAAGGAGCAAATTGAGCATTGAAATCCTCAACCCTGTTTTCCTCAGCTGTCCATGGTGAACCACCAAACCACCAATTACCCAACCATATGATGGAAAGAACTGTGGGATGCTGGAGAGTTTTAAAAAAAATCATTTAAGTTTTAACACAGATACATACTGAAATAGACAGATATAAAATTGAAGCTGTCATATCATTAAATAAGTTTTTTAATCCACAAATATTCCAAACAATAACTTGCATTTCAAAAAATAACATCAGTTAATTGGTCTTATCTGGTAATAAATTTCTATGTAAAAACTTAAAGAAACAATTAAAAAGTGTCATTTTATTTGAATATCTTTATGCTTTATGCATTTCCAATAAAGTATGAAGTATATTTCATTATAAGATGAAGATCAGTATTGTACACACAATGCTATCTGAAAAATAAACAGTTCTGTACAGAAAAATATTAGTTGTTTTTGAAAGAAAGAACTTCCTAAACAAAAAAAACTCTCAATATTCTTCTTCCTTTTACAGACAGTAAATTTTAAATGTATAGCATTTTGAAGGCCAAGTTCAACCCAGATTTTTGTCTTCTTAGGTAATAAATGATTTTTATTAATAATTAACATGGGTATCTGGAGCTTAACTTATTCTAATTATATTATCAATGATCTTCACATTAATATAGATTTTTAGAAATTACTATTTTGTACTTTGTTTTCATTTAACTGGTTTAAATATGCCGTATTATATGCATTCAAGTTACCTGTTACATAATGTTCCACATCTGTGTATTCATTTCCTGAATGTTAAGCTTAAGAAATTGTTTGAATGTTTTTTTTAAACCACCACTTATGTTTTAATGAAAACATTAACGGCTAGCCTCAAAGCAGGCTTGAGCCCCAAAACTTGATCTTCTCTGGTTGAATACATTCCCCAAAACACTAACAAGTCATTCTGCAGTACATTTCTGCATGAACTTTTGTGAAGTAGGCTATTCTAGGTAGGCTAGTTAGAAGTAGGCTGTGTGTATCAGAATATTCTACATTCCTATTCTCTGGTTAACATATGCAAGTTTCATTTAAGAGATTCATGAGACATTTGATAAATAAATGTTAGGAAAACATTAATCTACCCTCCTTGCAACTAGCTCCCTCTGATAGTAATTTAGGCCCAAAATGATTCTGAAAGACAAGCTAAGTAGAAATAGAAGGGAACCAAATTCTGCATTCAAATTCCAGTAAAGCTGAAGGTGCTAGTCTGCCACTAAAAGTGCTATGCAAATCAAACTGAATATATAAAGCTGTTACATAACAATAAGCCACAGTGACATGGAAATGCTGAAGAAACTTTCACCACTTGCTTTACTGCGATCCACAACTAAAAGTCTTGAGGTACAGGCTACTGATATGTTTCTTTTGAAAGACGTATCCATCTGGGTGCACCCTCCAGGTCACCTTTATCTCCCTCGTTATGCCATGTTCCTTTAGTTTCTGCAAGACCTGAAGAGCAGAATCAGGATTTTACTACTGAATGGTAAATTTCATTTATACCACAGAACTCTCAAATTCCTAATTCTGATTGGCCAGAAAGTCCTTTATTAGTTTTATATTAATGTGCTTGTTGTAATACATTACTGTTTTTACAGTAACAGCTAATTCACAGGGAGTACATAATCTATGGTTAATAATAATAATGGTTTAATCTGTTTCTTTTGTGCACAATGAGTCTGGAGTTAGATTTTAGGGTTTATGTTATCATAAAGTGTTAGTTAAACTAGCAAAATGTCATGACTTACCTGCTGTAAAACTGCAGACTGAACAACAGGATCAAACACACTCTTGTCACCTTGAATCTGCAGTTTTACTACTTGATAGATCTCTTTATACTCTGTATAGACAACAGGCAGACAAAACATAGGCTTATAAGTTCCTTTTTGGGAATGTAAGTTTGCCACAGACACAATGGTTTACACTGCTCATGTAGGACTTATGGTAGCAAGTCAAAAAAAAAGAAGGACTCACGTGTGTGACAGAAGAAATTGTACAGGTTGTTGCATTGTCGATCAAATAAAAGGTTGTTAGTTGTCATAGCACAGTTGTCATCATGATCAACATTATTTGGTAAGCCAGGACCCCACCGGACTAGCAAAGGCGTGATCCAATCCGACCACAACCAAGTGTCCCTATATAGGCCGAACCAAGAAGTTCCCTGGGTTGCTGCCACTTGTTTTAATCGACTGTTCTGTGTGCTAGTGATGGCTCTGGCTAAATCTGTGTGATATGTCTGGCAGTGAAACTGACTTCCCCACCATGTCATGGGAGATGTGTAAGAAAAAATCGCTCCTGTGGCAGCTGTGAAAACATAATATTACAAATATATGTTAAAACATTTGTTTAAAGACCAAGGAATGTGCTATAAACATGAAGCATATCTGAATTACAGTACGTATGAGTGCTGTCTGTTATTCTCTGGTACAAACCAATTGTGATAACTTTGATATATATCAATAGCTATCCTAGTTCTTAAGAAAACCATCTAGGCTGCCACAGAGTAGAACAAATAATTATGTATATGAATGTGGCTTAAGCCTTGGGTCACTCAGGATGAGCATGAGATAGTGGATTAGCTTACCATTGAAACATATGAAGGGTTTTAAATCTGTGCAGGGATAATCTGCCCAGGATCCAGTTGAGTCTATTGCACAACATTCCTCATTTCCACCTAAATTATCAGGCTGCCCAGGAGCCCAGTAGGTTGCAGTAGTCATCAGATAGATCACTTTATTGGACCAGTACCAGTCATAGACATCGAGGAACAGTCCAACCCAGCCAGTTGTTTCCAGACCTTTGCTTTCTGCTGCAGCGTTCAACCTGTACCAGTCATCGTCTGTCCGCACCGTAGCCAGATTAAGATAATTGCTTTTGCAGTACGCATTTGCATCTGCCCATGTTGATGGTATTGTGATCATATAATAATCATGGCGGAAAGTTTGCATGGCGACTGGGACAACACCTGTTGCAATATTTTATTTTAAAATGTGTATATAATGGACGAAATAAACAAAACAATGTTTTTGGTTTTATTTAAAAAGTAGCCAGTACTAATCATACTGAAATTTATATTCACTGGAAGCTCAGAAAGTCAAGTACATGTATTTAAAAACATGAGCACAAATGTATATAATAAATATATTCTCACCAGTGAGACACAGGAGCAGAAAAAGACTCATGGTGGATGTGGAGATGAAAGCACTAAAATAAATAAGATGGTATGTTCAACTGGTTCAAATTTGCTTAACTTAATTCTAAGGAATGCATATAAGGGGGTAATTGAGGTATTATTTGTTTTCTATAAATACATTTATTTCTGCAAACAGCTGAGCATCTCATAGCATTCTATATATTTTTTTCTGTATCATATATCTGGATTTTTTTCCCCAGTCAGTAGTTTGCACAAAAAGGTTTTAACAAAGCACATATTGGGCATTATCACAACAAATATTACGAGTAGTTATTTTTATGTAATATATATTCCAGTTGCATAGCAATACAGGTTATATGAGGTTGAGGTTATATGAGGTTATATTTTAGGTTTTGTGTTATCAGAAAGTGTACTTTTTAACATATGGATCAAACACACTTGTCGCCTTGAATCTACTGTACGGTTTTACTGTTTGATAGCTTGCTTTATACACTGTAGAAGAGACAGCAGGCAGACAAAACATATGCTTATAAATTCCTTCCTTGGGAATTTAAGTCTGTGACCGACACAATACTTTACGACTCTCACATAGGAATTCTAGCTGTAGAAGATCTTCATAGATGTAGAAATGCTGTCCAATTCACCCATGTTATACTTTCAGAGCATCGCATGGTGTAAAGGATCAGTTATTCAGTTTGAAAGTCTACAGGATCTACATTTAGCATTTTATCAGAACAAAGATGTTCTGATATAATAAACAGTTAAAATCATGTCAATGATGTCATTGAATCACTGCATTATTCCAGCAGTTCAATTGGGTAAATTTTTTTCACAATATAATTAAAGGTCAAATGACAGAAATTGAAAGCCATAAATAATAAATCATTAAACCAGTTAAGCAACATGGGCAGTAAACAGTAAAGAGAAGAAGTTAATGTCAAATCATACCTGGAAAGTAATAGTATGTCTGCTGTTTCTCCGGTGGCTCTGGATGTTTTCGATTTCTGGTGGCAGCCTTTAACTTAATAAAGCTTAACTGGCTTCTCAGTGTTTACAATAACAAATTCACCATGTAAATCAAGTCTCTGTTCAAAGATTTCAAAGCTCTACTGCCATCGGGATGGTGAGAATATTCAACAGACATGAGAAAGACTGATTTACATTTCGACTTTTCCTAGGACACCCTGTTATCATAAGTCTCCTGATTTGGACAAAACCAAATTGTTTGCAAATTAAAAGAAAGGAAATATTCTTTCAAAGCTCATGAGGGAGAATTAAAAGGGGGGGGGTATTTTATTTTATTTTTGTATTTTATTGTAGAATTATTTTGAAGACTACTACAGCAATACAGTATTAAATGTTTAGCCTTAAAGATGCCTCTGATGCATGTCAGGAGTTAGATTTTGAGTTCATGTTCCTGGTTTTCAGAAGCAAGCAGTCCATATAGGAAAACTGCAGTTTGGCAAACAACTGGGGGTGAGGATATCTCATCAAGGGCCTAGGAAAGTCAAGCAAAATGGATTAGTGCAAATCTATTAAGTTTAATGTGTTGCAGTCAGGAATTTTGCAGTATTGGCAAGTTTGTGGTTAAACAAACTGACGTAGATTTCATAAATATATGATTTAATGTGTAAGTGATGGCAATGGCGGACCGTCAGGGCCAGCAAGGCCTTCTCTGCTGGCCTAAACAGCAGTGATCTGAATCACTGACTTGCATTTTAATATATTTAATATATTTTTCCATGAATGTATATTAAATTATTCCCAATAGTCTATTCTCTACATTTCATAGCTTTTCCCTTGGTTGCACTGCTTCCAGTAGTGTATATTTATGATAAGAGTATTTATCCAATCATATTTCAGCTAGTGGCTAGTAGTATCAATAGTGCAGGCGCCCGTAGCTTACAATAAGTGGCAATGAAACTGTTCCATTAGCCAATCAGATTTCGAGTTGGCGTCACTGGGGCCATCTAGCAGGCCCCATGTCTTTTGATTGGATAATTGGAGTAGTCAGAGGCAGCAAACCGCACAAACTGAATAAAATATATACATTTTAACTCACAATGGCTGACAGAGGAGAAGAAATCGATTTGGTCGCAGACATCCTTACAAATGCATTTTCAAGGCGGACTTTTCAAGAAAATACTTTTGAGTCTTCAAAATAGTTGATAAGCTTTTTCAAGAACCATTTATGCTTTTGGGTTTTCTTTCTTTTCTGGGTTTTCAGTTTGCCTTCATTCCAGATCCCCGGGGTGGGCTGTGGGTTATTTATTTTTTATGTTTTTTCTGCAGTGAAAGGAGACTTGTGAGACTGAATTGTGTTAATTTGTTTTTTTCTATATGTAATGTAATTTTATTCATGTTCGCTACAAGAGCCTGCGACACAACGCACTGTTATACAGTGTTTCTATATTCGCTGCGTCTCATTTCGGATGCTGCATTCATCATCAAGAATGTCTTTTTTGAGAAAAGTAACTGTAATAAAATTGACTATTCCTTGTGAGGTGTGAAATACTGTAGACTAATTTCTTTTTTACTTTGTTTTTAACGGTTGATTAGTATCTATTGCCGTGGCGTCATAATGATGCTATAGAGGTGGATTAATTCAGGAAGGACACCAGTGAAGGCCTAGGTGTGAAACGGCCCGCCACTGAGTGATGGTGGCTTTCTGATTTGGCTCAGTGTAGTGTGATATTTGTTTATTTTTAAATTAATAACAGTACACAGTAATAACTGTACAGTTGTTGTTGACTTTGGTCAACAAGTTGATTTACATAAGCGTGTACAGCTAATGTACCATGAATTTGTTATGAGTTTACAAATAGGCGACTCAAGTTTCAAGACTCAACAGGACAGTTCTTGGACTGTAAAATGGCTGTGGTGGTTTGCTTAACTGACGATTCTCAATGCTAGACAATGCACTGGGTGAAGAGTTTTGAATAATATGCAAATGGTATGAATTTGGAGACATATTTCTGCCATTAAAGGTTACATAATGCTTTGCTGAACAACTATAGCTGTTGTTAACTGGTATTTTTACTAGTTTTGCTTCAATACTGTAAGGCTGTATTTTGCAGGTTCCCATTACTGAACAAGATTCAACTGTGACCTGATTTGGAAACTATTTGGAAACCAGATTCAGAAATTTCTGATTCAGGAGTGATTATGCTTCTTTGCTTTATTATTACTATGAACCAATACACCAAGACAAATGTGATTTGTACTATGAAAGCAATTGTTCCATTGTTAAATCAGATTCAGGAGTGACACACTTTAGGAGTGTCTCCTTTGCACTGGATATCACACGACGTATTACAATGGTTATATGCACCAATTCATCTTTCACAACTGATATGTTGCTAACTTGCCTGAATCCAATGTGTACATCCAACAACATATAAAGATATAAACATTGCTTAATCAGAATTAGGATTAACTCGATACAGAAGCTATTGTAAATCAGATTCAGGAGTGACTTCCTATAGTAGCCATTGCTAAATCAGAATGAGGAGTGCTATTAATCCAGTGATGTGTTTCAGAAGACATGTTCTGTAATCTGTATGTATCCAAACAGACCATTTGCCTCTGTATTTGTGGCCTGTTTGACAGGAAATTGGGTGAATCTCTAACATTTAGAAGAAACAATCCTCCTTCGCTCCTTAGACTTGAGGATTAATTTACATTTACGTCATTTGGCAGATGCCCTTATTGAGAGTGACTTACAATTGTCACACTCACACACACACATACACACACACTCAAAGGTTTGATGGCAGTCGAACCTGGAGGCAATTTCCCCAACTGGGACTCTCTTAACCTTGTTCTAGTAGTTTAACAGCCTCTGGTGGATTTCTGGTTAACATTTCCTTAGTCACAAGGGTTAATTAGAAGGTAATTTCATTCATTCATTATTCAATTCATCTTTCATTATACATTATTTATGTATTTTATTGAAGATCAACCCACCAACTAATTTTTAAAATCTCAGAATTGCTGACCTTTTCATACTGCATGACTTTTTTTTCCACTTAAGTTTAGACTTTTAGATATAGTGTTATCGATGCTATGCAATCACTTGAGACACATAGAATACAAATGTTGAGTGTCAATCACCTAGGTTTGCCGTTGTATTTATTTTAATTTTTGCTGTTCCTTACAAGAATTGGGATATGACATGTCTATAGGAAAATGAAAGTATCTATGGATTATTGTCCTTACATTTTACAATTGCCTTCCTAAATAAAAATATGGTCGATAGAACTGGAATAAGGTTTCAATAAGTTGCATCTGATAAGAGAATTGATGTGAATTCAAACATGCTTGAAAATATCAGAGCCACTGTGATTGCTCCCAGACTGGGAATGATAGAAAAAACAGCATTCAAAAACAAACAAATATACACAAGTGTATAAATTTAACCTTAATACAAAGCAATCAATCATATGTACAGTATATTGCAGTGTTAGGATTAGGTAGTGCAATTATTTTAAGTACAGTTATAAAGTATGCATATTATTGATGTCTATATTACCATCTTTATATGTTGTTGGATGTACACATTGGATTCAGGCAAGTTAGCAACATATCAGTTGTGAAAGACGAATTGGTGCATATAACCATTGTAACAGATCGTGTGATATCCAGTGCAAAGGAGACCCAATGAACCAAACTAAACAGACAACTCTGTGGATGGACATGTAGAGCTTTTCCTATGAGTAGGGAACACGGAGGCAGTGTCCAGGATGGGATTGTTCCAGGAGTTTCACACTGAAGATAGGCCTCATCTTCTCCACTTGTTGCAGGTAATTCAGATGCTTTCCACAGTACCATGCCATTTTCTAGTAGTTGCTGTGGTAGGCTGGAGCCTTTCACCTTCTCCACAATATGGAATATGTTTAGCTACCAGGACAGGTCCTTAGTCACACAGATTCATAGATACTTGGGTTTGGTTATGCCATTGGGTGTCCTAATGCCCCATCAGTGTTCAAGGCATTGACAGGTAACAGACAATAGGATATATTCTTGGATGATCTTCTTATAGATCAGCACATCCAGCATTTACGGCAAGTTCTAAGAAAATATTGAATAATTTCCTAAAAATAGAATATTCGATTTTTGATTCAGTCGTTTGACCATTTGAACACTTTTCCAAATCTCATTAAAGGAGTGAATGCACTTTTGGAGAGTCTCCACAACTAAAAACAAATAATTGTTGAAGACAATCTTGAGTATAGTAAGCACTCATAACATAGATTTAGAGTCACATTCAGAGCTGTCACCATAGACAGGCCTTTGCATTGTAAACAAAAGGCTGATTTAAATTATTAAATACTTAGGACAAAGGTTGCAGAATGGACATGATGACTGCGACAATGCCAGCGTTTTATAATGCACATTAGCTTCAGATTATGACATCCAAATATATAGTATAAATTGAGGACATTTTTTTAACAGTAAAAACAAAGAGATAGAGAAAGAATTAGTTTAGCCTAGGCTTTAACAACGTTCTCAGAAGCTTTGAATGGCAAATGAATGAGGGGGAAAAGAGGCCATTAGATAAAATAAAGTAACACAGGCTGTCAGCAGCACAAGCACAAGGCTTTGCAGATAAAACAATATCAGTGGTAGTAATAAACTGATTTTTTATTTTATTAAAGTAAATGTCATCATATTCATTTGGCATCTTATGCATTCATAGTAAATTCATTTCAAAAGGCTTTTCAGTGTAACTAAAATAAAATGAAATAAAATAAAATAAAAATAATGCAGCAGGAAGTACTTGTTATGTAAGATTTGAAGGCTGCTGATTTTAGATCTTTGCTGCCTGCATCTGATCTACTGAGCCATTACAATACCAAATGTCTTATTCAAACCACTCCTATGGTGTATACGGGTGACAGAATGGTCAGAATTTACAACACAGATGACTGATTTCCATTTTCCTTTCCTTTGAACAAAACCAAATAGGTGGAAATAAAAAAAACAAAAAATAAACCAGATCCATTATGTAATTGATAATGAAGTTCAGTGTTCAGTGTTTGGTCCTAATGGAAATGAGTTTATTTGCCTTCTTGAAAGGGAAGGGACATGAAGAACGATCATCATTAATTAAAAAGGATTTTGTTATTATTTTATATGCATTCAACAAACAAAATACACAAAAAGGTACACGATCCAGGTAATCATTTCCACTCAAATCTTTAAGGCACCAGATCCTGCTCTGGTATGTTTAGCACAAATTAGCTTCTAGTCTTCAGGTGTGTGATAATACTGCAGGACTGCAAAACTAAATAACACAGGCTTTCCATGCCCCTGATTTCCATTTACCTTTCCCTTATTTGAACAAAACCAAATAGGCTATAAAAAAGTCATTCTTTTTTTTTTCTTTTACCATATCCATGATGTAATTGGTAATGAACTTCAGTGTTTGGTTGTAATTGAAATGAGTTTATTTGTTTTATATTTTTATTTATATTTGTTTTATATTTATATTTATCTGGTGTGTGTGACAGGAATTTCAGCTGTAGTGGCCAAATGAGGTATGTAGGTGGTAAAATTGCTGTCTTTACCGACACCACTGCTGTCTTTACCGACACCACTGCTGTCTTTACCGACGCCACTGCTGTCTTTACCGACGCCACTGCTGTCTTTACCGACGCCACTGCTGTCTTTACCGACGCCACTGCTGTCTTTACCGACGCCACTGCTGTCTTTACTGACGCCACTGCTGTCTTTACTGACGCCACTGCTGTCTTTACTGATGCCACTGCTGTCTTTACTGACGCCACTGTTGTCTTTACTATTGCCACTGCTGTCTTTACTGACACCACTGCTGTCTTTACTGATGCCACTGCTGTCTTTACTGATGCCACTGCTGTCTTTACTGACGCCACTGCTGTCTTTACTGACACCACTGTTGTCTTTACTATTGCCACTGCTGTCTTTACCGATGCCACTGCTGTCTTTACCGATGCCACTGCTGTCTTAACTGACGCCACTGCTGTCTTTACCGATGCCACTGCTGTCTTAACTGACGCCACTGCTGTCTTTACCGATGCCACTGCTGTCTTAACTGACGCCACTGCTGTCTTAACTGACGCCACTGCTGTCTTTACTGATGCCACTGCTGTCTTTACCGATGCCACTGCTGTCTTTACCGATGCCACTGCTGTCTTTACTGATGCCACTGCTGTCTTTACTGATGCCACTGCTGTCTTTACTGACACCACTGCTGTCTTTACTGACGCCACTGCTGTCTTTACTGACGCCACTGCTGTCTTTACTGACACCACTGTTGTCTTTACTGACACCACTGTTGTCTTTACCATTGCCACTGCTGTCTTTACTGACGCCACTGCTGTCTTTACTGACACCACTGTTGTCTTTACTGACACCACTGTTGTCTTTACCATTGCCACTGCTGTCTTTACTGATGCCACTGCTGTCTTTACCGATGCCACTGCTGTCTTTACTGACGCCACTGCTGTCTTTACTGATGCCACTGCTGTCTTTACTGTTGCCACTGCTGTCTTTACTGTTGCCACTGCTGTCTTTACCGATGCCACTGCTGTCTTTACTGACACCACTGCTGTCTTTACTGACACCACTGTTGTCTTTACTATTGCCACTGTTGTCTTTACTGATGCCACTGCTGTCTTTACCGATGCCACTGCTGTCTTAACTGACGCCACTGCTGTCTTTACTGATGCCACTGCTGTCTTTACTGTTGCCACTGCTGTCTTTACTGTTGCCACTGCTGTCTTTACCGATGCCACTGCTGTCTTTACCGATGCCACTGCTGTCTTTACCGATGCCACTGCTGTCTTTACTGATGCCACTGCTGTTTTTACTGACACCACTGCTGTCTTTCCTGACACTGCTGTTTTTGTTGTCTCTGGTGTTTTGTCTGGTTTTGTTTTCTTTTCTTTTTTATGTGCGCTGTTTCATGCCAGTGCTACCTTGATTGCGCTTCCTGCTTCGGCATGTGTTGAATCGATGCAGCATGTGCGACATCGTCCTTCATCGTTTTGCGTCGGATTTTTTACTTTTTTGAATTACACTACTCACAAAAAGTTAAGGATATTTGGCTTTCGGGTGAAATTTCAGGATGCACCTAAAATGCACTATAACCTTTACAGGTGAACTTAATTTGACCTTCTCTACACTTTTGAATGCACATGTCCAACTGTTCAGTGTTTCAGTACTTTTTGCATAATTTGCTGTTCTCTAACAAGGTGCTTAATGGCAAAATTCACAACTGGTGTTTGATCCATGAATCGACCAATACATTTTCTGGTTCAAATGGAATTGGTATTTAAACAGTCCTCTTCATCATGCTGTTCATATATTGACATCATGAGACCAAGACCACACCTAACAATTGATCAACAGTACCTCGACCTTGCGAGGCTTCAAACAGGATGTTCTCAGAGGGAAGTGGCCACTGAGCTTAGCGTGTCACTGAGTGTCATCAGCAGGTTGCGACAGAGATACAGAGAGACTGGAAGAGTCACAGAAAGGCATAGAAGTGGCCACATCCCACATTGATGACCGCTTCATTGTGAACAGTGCCCTGGGGAACCGGATGATAAATGCCACTCAACTCCAGGCACATTTAAGGAAGGTGAGAGGCACCCAAGTGTCATGTCAGACCATTTGAAACCGTTTACATCAGCGTGGTCTGCGTGCTAGACGACCTGCAAGGGTACCTGACCACACCACCAGGCCAGGGAGTATTTACGCTGGACGAGGGACCAGTGGGCCTCAGTGCTGTTCTCTGATGAAAGTCGATTCACGCTGAACAGAAATGATGGCCGCCAACGATGTTGGAGATGTCAAGGAGAGCGCTATGCATCAGCCACTGTTGTCACCAGACGAGCCTTTGTTGATGGTGGTGTTACAGTCTGGGCAGGTGTGTCTACTCAATACAGAACTGCCCTACATCTTGTGAATGGTACAGTGATAAGCCAATACTACCTGAATAACATCATTAATCCAGTCATTGTGCCCCTACATGAACAACACAGGCCTAATTTCATCTTCATGGATGACAATGCTTCAGCTCATCGAAGTCGCATCATTAGGGAACGGCTGCTGAGGGCTGGGGTACCTCAAATGGAGTGGCCTGCACTTTCTCCAGACCTGAATCCCATAGAAAACCTATGGGATGAGCTGAGTCGCCGTGTAGAGGCTCGTAACCCTGCACCCCAGAACCTCAATGACCTGAGGGCCGCTCTTCAAGAAGAGTGGAATGCCATGCCTCAGCAGACAATCGACTCGTGAACAGCATGAGACGTTGTTGTCAAGCTGTAACTGATGGTCAAGAGCACATGACAAATTATTGAGACATTGACATTTTTTGTTGTTTTATACCCACCACTGTTGGCTTTTGTTTCAATAAATTGTTTGAGATGAGGAAATCACCATTGCAGCTTCTACTTAAATGCCCTACTTTCATGATATAATATCACTGTAGCATGAACTTTTTACATTTTCCATAAATTTCACCCAAAATCCAAATATCCTTAACTTTTTGTGAGTAGTGTATATTGGGTTTACTACTAAAAGAGAGTCTTGTAGGTGGAAGTTGCCAATGCTGTGTCACCTGGCTGGTCTGTTATTTTTATGGGAATCACTTGTATATGGGTTTCCTTTGGGTATTTGTTGGGGTTCTATCAATTTTCTTGAGTTGTGTTTCTTGCTTGTATGATCGATTGTTTTTTTCTTAGTGTGTTCTAGGCATTGAGCCCCCAGGGCAGGCCTCAAGTTGTCCTTCCTGTCAGGTGGTGGTGCTTTCATCACTGCATGTTGTATGGCTATGCATGATTTCACCAGTGTGCTGTGTGTGAACTGTGTGTATTGGTCGAGGTAGCGTTTGTTGTAGACAGTTAAGGAGGTTGAAGTTGAGCCTGTCCTGGGTTGACTTTGGCTTGTGTAGTGTACACAATCACCCCAGTGGATGACTTGACCAAGGTTAAGAATGTGCATCATTCCTTATAAAGAAGGAACTGCTGGCAATTAGAGCAGCGAGTGGTTCCTGAGTGCCCATAACAAGTGAGTCCTCATCAGATGAGATGGAATTGTAGGCTGTGGTACCAGGGTGTGAGCAGACAGCACCTGAGTTAGTATTAGTTTTTTAGACCAGTCAATAGCATTAAGCCCGGTGCAGGTGAGTCAAAGGCACCAAGTGGCATTAAAGGGAAACTTTTTAAGACTTTGGAGCCAAGGTAAGAAGTTTTAGTGGGGGAGAATGGGAGGGAGTTGCAAAGGACAGGGTGGGAAATGGCAAGTTGCCCTTCTAACCCCCATCATCTTTCTCAATCAGCAGGATGGGGTCATGGGAGCCCTCCTCAGCCTAGGTCTTGCGCTATAACGGGCATTTTTAGACCTTGGGACTAACTGTGTTTTGGCAATCGTTGGGGTGACAATCCAAGAGTGTGGGGTAGATTGTGGTGAGTCACACAGTTGAGTTGTGCTTTAAATCTAGGTTTTAATGAGTGGGGTGTGGTTTAATTACAGAATGTTTGGAGAGTATATATATACTGGGTAGCGCCCCAGTGTATATATATTATTCCCCAGTTATATCCAGTTATATCCCCCAGTAATATATATAATCCGGGGGATTACCCATATAACCCAGTTTGACCACACTTTGGGATATCCCATTTCGAGTATCGCTCAGGGCTGCTGCTGTGTTGATGGTATATGTTGATTGCCTACTTGGCTAATGCTGAATAGACTGCTTTATGTTCTTTTCTCTTGCATTTCTTCCCCTTAGTTGACAGAGTTAGTTTTTCAGTCACAGTAGTGGATGTGTGGGCCTTTGGCTGCTCTCCCTTCTTCTGAATTTTTTGCCGATTGACGTTTTAGCTTGTGGGAAATATTTGGCCTCTGGGTGTGTATGACAGGAATTCCAGCCATAGTGGCAAAATAATAGTAGCTGAACAAGGCAGTAGATGTTGCTTTGATGTGGTGCATAGTGTAAAATCGTTTTCTGTTCTTTTAGGTGGAATTGTTTTACACCTGAAAGAAGTAGCCTTCTGGTTATCTAAATGGAATTGCAGGGTGGCATTCTGTGGCACTGCTGTCTTTACTGATACCACTGCTGTCTTTGCTGCTGCTGTCTTTACTGACGCTGCTGCTGTCTTTGCTGACACTGATGTTTTTGCTGGCACTGTTTTTGTTGTCTGTGTGGTTTCATTTTGTTTTGTTTTGTTTTGTATTGTGGATTATGATGGGACAGGGAAAAAAGATCTCCAATGATGTCCTCACTTTCTGCTGCAAGGTCTTGGAATTCCCAAACCAGTCAGTTATGCAGCTGCTCAGGACACTCTTGATGGTCCCTTTGTAGAACATGGTCAGGATGGGGAGAGGAAGATGGGCTTTTCTCAGCCTCCGTAGATGCAGCCAGGCTTTCTTTCTTTCTTTCTTTCTTTCTTTCTTTCTGCTGAACCAAAAACAGAATCACACTTCCATTAGGATCAGATAAAAAGGATAATGCCCAAACATGGTGCCGAGCAGCATCCTCAACAGGACCAGTAGTGGAGCAACATCCTTGGCATGGAAGAAAAGCAGAGGAGCAACCCTGAGGAAATGTGGCAGGTAAGTCCAGATTGGACAAAAACTGACCCACAGATGTTTTTTTGGATGCCCTCAGCGATACTCCTTGGCTTTGCCAGTCTGAGAAACACATCCTAGACAAAAAACTAAATGGATGATCCTACTAGGTCTACAAAAAGGTCAAGTCATTCTGTCACGTTTCAGGGGGATGCAGCCAGTCAGACCCAAGTGCAGGATAAGAACAATTCTTGTTTTTAACTAAAATAGCCTAAACCATATAACATAACAAACATAATATGAAATAAAAAAAAAAGAAAAGAAAGCATGACTAAAAACAAAGACTCAACTTAGAAAAACCTAATAAAAACCGAAGGCACCAAACACAACAACAAACAATGACTTGTCAAAGACAGACACAAGAAGGAATGTATAAATAAGACAACACTTTAGGAAAAGGAAACAGGTGAGAGGATGCATGACATAATCATATGACATTCAACAAGGTATAGCAATATACCTGCAAGCACCCCCTCTGGTGGTCTGGCAGGGAATTGTCCCAGTAGTTCTTGACATCTCTTTGAAAGTGGAAAGCTGTTAGCAAATTTTGTACTGAAAAAAAAAATCATGAATAGAAAAAGAAATTTCAAAGAAATTTTATGATCTGTTTACATTCAAACAAAGCTTCATTTCCAAGTGTTTATGCCATTCCTGTGTTGTCCTGGATCTCAGTTACTTGGCTTTGTGTGTTGAGTGCTAACTTTTTGACCTGTTTTTTAATCCCTTCTGTTAATGTACACAACAGGTGTTGTCTCAGTCACCATCCTGCAATCTCTCAGTCATAATTATCTGATTGACACACAAGTGATGACATGGGCACCTGCAATGAAATATTGCAGAGAATATTATGATGACATTGCTACAGTGGCAAGTGACAACAAACGGGTCAGGCTGAGGAAAGAAGAGACAGACAAAGGTTTTTCGTCCTGTGCCTGGATTGGACTGTACAATGACCATGAAAGCTGGTGCTGGTCCTTTAATAACGTCTCACTGAAGAATCAAATGTTATCAATGTGGTAAGCAGGAGAGCCAAATAATGTGTACGGAAAATTGAAGCATAGACCAGATGGGAGAATGTTGGGATGATCCCTGCACAGACCTACAGCCCTTCATATGCTACAATTGTGAGTGAAATTGAATATTTTATTTAAGTAATCCAAAAAATGAAATGTGGCTCCTGAGTGGCTGAATTCGAATCCCAACAAAACCACAACTATCCCTTGCTGGAAGCAAAACTGTCTGTGGTATCTAGGAGGAAGGGATAGCATATTGTCAATCATAGTGGCATAGCACTTTCCCCTGAGTGTCTTAATACAATAATTTTTTTTTTATTTTATTAATATCTTTTTTTAGCTAGCGCCACTGGCCCCAACAAGATTGTTGGTGTTGCAAGTTCCCTGCTGAGCTGATTTGATGCTCAGGGTTAATGCCAAAAATATCACACAGATTTTGCCAGCTCAACCACTGCAACAGAGACCAACCAGTTACTGCAGGTGGTTTACTACAGGAATATTCCTGTTTGGCTTGTTCAGAGACACTTAGAAGTGGGTGGATAGGACCTTTGAGGATGCTACAAACCTTGAGTGGCTAGATAACCCTACACAACCCAATAATGAAGAAAGTAAGTACCGGATTAATCATGGATAGACCATGTAATGACCTCTACCCTTTCTTCTGTCACAACAGTGAGTCTGTTAAAACATAACTATGTATGTTTCAGTGTACTACTATTTATTGTAAATATTAACTATTTGCAGTCAACAGTTTGTTTAAACCTCTTTCTGAATGAAACAGTACGTTGTTATGAATAAAATAAAATAGAATATCATAGAATAGAATACTTTGTCATTGTACAGCTGCACAGCAAAATGAAGGCTCTCTCACAAACAAGAAACAAATCAAAAAGTGTTATATTTTATTTAAATACCTTGCCAATGAAGTATGAAGCATTTTTCATTAAAAGATCAAGATCAGTATTGTACACAGTGCAATCTGACAAACAAACAGATCTGAACAGAAAAATGTTAATTGTTATATTAAAGAAAGAACTACCAAAAACACCAAAAAAACCCTTAATATTCTTCTTCCTTTTGGAGACAGTAAATTTTGCACAGAAGCTATAGCTAACAGCATTAAAATGTATAGCATTTTGAGGGCCAAGTTCAACCCACATTAGCTTCTTAGTTAACAAATAATTTTATTTTAATAATTAACATGGGTAGCTGGAGAATAACATATTCTAGTTATATTTTCAATAATCTTGGCATTAATAATATATATATATTTTTTAGATATTATTCTTCTTGGCTTCCATTCAATTGTTTTAAATACTCTTTATTTTATGCATTCAAGTTACCTGTTACATAATGGTCCATATCTGTGTATTCATTCAAGCTTAAGAAATTGTCTAAATGTTTTTTAAACCACCATTTGTGGACTTTGGAACTTTTCTATGAAACTAAAATTTTAATGAAAACATTCAGGGCTAGCCTCAAAGTAGGCTTGAGCCGCAAAGTTTGACCTGGCAACTTCTCTGATTGAAGACATTCCCAAAAACACTAACAAGCCATTCTGCAGTACATTTTTGCATGGAATTTTGTGAAGTAGGCTATTAGGCTAGTTAGAAGTAGGCTATTCTATATGCATATTCTGTGGTTAACATATACAAGCTGCATTAAAGAGATTCATGAGACATTTGATTTAAAAAAATGTTGCAACTAGCTACCCCTGATAGTAATTTAGCTCCAAAATTATTCTGAAAGACAAGCTGAGTGGAAATACAAGGACTTAGGGGAACCAAAATCTACATTATACAGTTTCTATAAAGCTGATGGTGATAATGTCTGCCACTAAAAGTGCTATGCAAATCAAACCGATTGGATATATAATGCTGTTACACAACAATAAGCCACCGTGACATGGAAATGCTGAAGAAACTTTCATCACTTGCTTATCAGGCTACTGATATGTTTCTTGTGAAAGACGTATCCATCTGGGTGCACCCTCCAGGTCACCTTTGTCTCCCTTGTTATGCCATGTTCTGTTAGTTTCTGCAAGACCTGAAGAGCAGAATCAGGATTTCACTACTGAATGGTAAATTGGTTTAATCTGTTTCTTGGTTTATGAATTTGCAAAAGACATTTGTGCATGATGAGTCTGGGGTTAGATTTTAGGTTTTACATTATCATGTGTAGTTTGTTTGTGAAACTAATGTAGTGACTTACCTGCTGTAAAATGGCTGACTGAACAACAGGATCAAACACACTCTCGTCACCTTGAATCTGCAGTTTTACTACTTGATATTTCACTTTATACTCTGTAGAAGAGAGAGGAGATAGACGAAACTTAGGCTTATAAATTCCTTTTTGGGAATTTAAGTCTGCCAAAGACATACGGCTGAATGGATTGTTAATGATGGATGCTTTACAGGTTGGATTTATGGCAGTAACCCAAAAACAAAAAGACTCACGCATGTGACAGAAGAAATTGTACAGGTTGTTGCATTGTCGATCCACTAACTGGTTGTTAGTTGTCATAGCACAGTTGTCATTGTGATCAACATTATTTGGTAAGCCAGGACCCCACCGGAGTAGAGAAGGCGTGGCCCAATCCGACCACAACCAAATGTCCCTAAATAGGCCGAACCAAGAAGTGCCCTGGGTTGCCGCAACTTGTTGTAACTGACTGTTTTGTGTGCTAGTGATGGCTCTGGCTAAATCTGTGTGATGTATTCGGCAATAAGTCTGACCTCCCCACCAGCTCATGAGAATAGTGTATTGAAAAATCGCTCCTGTGGCAGCTGTGAAAACATAATAGTAGAAATATTTGTTAAAGAAAAAGTCATGTTTTCTTGGAATAGAAATGTTTTCTTGCTTCTGAAAGATCAAGAGGTGTCCTATATACATGAAACATATCTGCTTTACAGTATGTATGAGTGCTGTCTGTTATTCTCTGGTACAGAGAATGTGTTGCATCAGAATGTGTTACGAACCCATTGTGATACTCTCTTAGGGTCTAAAAGAAACCATCTATGCTGACCCATAGTGCAATAAATAATTATATAAGTGTGGCTTTAAATTTGGGCCACTCAGGTTGAGCATAAGATAGTGAACACCTTTAGGTCATGAGGTGATGACTTGATGTGAACACCTTCTTTAGGACATGAGGTGATGATGCAAGGAAACACCCTGTCCTTTGTATAAAGCCACAGTTACATACATAACCTTCAATTTTCAGAGTACATGCAATCAAAAGTGATTGGATTTGAAGACTAATGAAGTAAATCAAGGTGTAGATGTTTGCAAGGCTTACCATTGAAACATATGAAGGGTTTTAAATCTGTACAGGGATAATCTGCCCAGGATCCAGTTGAGTCTATAGCACAACATGCTTCCTTTCCACCTAAATTATCAGGCTGTCCAGGGGCCCAGAAGGTTGCAGTGTTATTCATCAGATAGATCACTTTATTGGACCAGTACCAGTCAGTGACAATGACGAACAGTCCAACCCAGCCAGTTGCTGCCAGACCTTTACTTTCTGCTGCAGCGTTCAACCTGTACCAGTCATCGTCTGTCTGCACTGTTGCCAGGTTAAGATAATTGCTTTTGCAGTACGCCTTTGCATCTGCCCATGTCGAAGGTGTTGTTATCATAAAATATTCATGCCGGAAATTTTGCATGGTGACTGGGACAACACCTGTTCCAAAATTAAATTTTTTTAATTATTCTTATTATTTTTTTGACTGGTTTATTTTTATTTAAAATTTATTAAAACCAATTATACTGAATATTTAAATTCACCGGGAGCACGGAAAGAAAGTACATTTATATAAAAATATGAGCACAAACATTATTTCTAAATAGGTTCTCACCAGCAAGACACAGGAGCAGAACAAAACTTATCTTCATGGTGGACATGGAGTTGAAAGCACTGTAAAGAAAAAAAGAAAGGTTTTTATGTTCAACTGGTTCCAATTGGCTCTAAGATGAATAAATTAAATAAATAAATAAATAATTTAATTAATAAATAAATAGGGAACTTAATTCTAAAGGAATGCATATAATTTCTTAGGGCTAATTGAGGTACTATTTTTTTTGTCTATTGACATATTTTCTGCAAACATCTGAGTGTACAACCTTCTATAGCCTATATATTTCTTTTTTCACTACTCAATAGTTCACTTTAAACTCTTTAGAAGAAAAAAACAGCAGACAAAACTTAGGCTTATAAATACCTTTTTAGGAATTTAAGTCTCCCACAGACACAATGCTTTATGACACTTACGTAGGAATTATAGATGTAGAAGATATTTAAAAATGTAGAAATTCTTTCCAATTCACCCACACTATACTTTCAGAGCTGAAGCAGGTTTTTCCCAGAGAAAGAAACTGAAAATGAATCTCATTGGTTCTTAAAGGAATAGATTAGAAATTGGGGTTTGTAAGTAACTAAGTGATTATGGGAAATTCATGCTGATAGGCTATCAAATCTGTTTATAGTTGTTATAATGTACATAACAGTAATTCCACATCATCACACTGCCCATTTTTATATAACATGATATTTCTTCATGTTTATTCTTTACAAAGCAGTGATAGTGTAAGGGCTCAGTTATTCCGTTTCAAAGTCTCCAGGATCTAGACTCTGGCCATTTATCAGAACAAAGTTTTTAACAAAGTATGTATGTAATAAATTGTCCAAATTGTAAAATCAGAGTGTACAATAGATGAGAGAAAGAGAAAGCCAAATAAGAGAAAACCGTAAATAATAAAATTTTAAGCCGGTTAAGCAACATGAGCAGTAAGTAATAAGAAGGAAACATTAAAACATACCTGGAATGTAATAATATATCTGCTGTTTCTCCGGTGGCTCTAGATGTTTTAAATCCCTGATGGCAGCCTTTAACCCCCTAAAAAAACTGGCTTCTGATGTTTACAATAACAAATGCACAAGGCAAATAAGGTCTCTTTTCCAAAGTCTGCCGTCATCAGGATGGTGAAAATATTCAACATACATGAGAGACTGATTTCCATTTTGACTTTTCCTAAGACACCTTGTCATAATCAGGTCTCCTTATTTGAACAAAACCAAATTGCTTGCAAATTAAAAGAAAAGAAATATTCTTAAGCACTTTCAGAACTCATGAGTGAAAATCAAAAAAGGTTTATTTTATTGTATTATTTTGAAAACTACTACAGCAATACAGTGTTAAATGTGTCCCTGATGCATGTCAGGAGAAGCAATGATCTAGCAGTTAGCCAAACCAGGCAATGGTGAGAATATCACATCATGGACCAAGGAGAGCCAAGTTAAAGTGTGAGCACATATTTATTAAGTCTGAAGTGTTGCAATCTCAAATTTTGCAGTACTGGCCAATTTGTAGTTGAACAAACACACATAGATAACATAAATACATGAGTGTGGAATGTCTAAGTGATAGTGGATTTCTGTTTGGGCTCAGTGCTTATTTTTAAAGGTTTGCTCATTTTTGAAGGGAAATTAAATGTTAAATCAATAACAGTACAGTTGGTGTTGACTTTAGGCCAACAGGTTGATTTACATAAGAATGTACAGCTAATGTACCATGAATTAGGTGATAAAAATTTGACAGGACAGTTCTTAGACTGTAAGATGTCTATGGTGTGTTTTGCTTAACTGAAGATTCTCAATACTAGATAATGTGCTTGGCAAAGTATTTTGAAAAATATGCCACCAGCGTAACTTTCGAGAAATATTTTTCTCATTAAATGTTACATAAGGCTTAGCTGAACAACAATGGCTATATAAAAAGAGATTCTCTGATTCTCTAAATCCAACTTGCTTTACTACTCTCTGGCTGTATATTGCAGGTTCCCATTACAAAACAAGATTTGTCTAAGATTTAGAAGATACTCAGGAGTGTTTAGGTGTTTCAGAAGATATGTTCTGAAATCTATTTGTATCTAAACAGATTTTTTTGTCTCTCTATCTGTGGCTTGTTTGGCAGAAAAATGGGTGAATCTCTAACATTTAAACAATGCGATAAGGCACAATAATCCTCCTTCACTTCTTGGAGTCTTCTGTAGTTTGTATGAAATGGTCTAACACACACATACACACACACACTTAAATTTCTGATGCCAAGTCAAGTCAACTTATCCTCTCTTAACCTTGTTCTTGCAGTTTAAAAGCCTCTGATGGATCAATGGTCAACATTTCCTTAGTTATAAGGGATGATTAAAAGGTCATCTTTTAGTTTATGTATTTTATTGAAAATCTACCTATGAAATGATTTTAAAAAATCTCATAATTGCTGGCATTTTCACACTGCAGGACTTTTTGTTAAACCACTTAAGTTCAGATGTTTGGTGGTCTGGATGCTATGCAATCACTTGCAGATGAGGCACATAATATACAAAGGTTTATTGTCTATTACTAGGAATATTGTTGTATTTATTTTCACGTTTGCTGTTCCTTACAAGAATTTGGGTATGACATGTCAAATCCTCTACAGAAAATATCTATAGATTATTGTTATTATTGTTTTTACATTTTGCCATTGCCTTCCTAAATAAATAGACGGGTGAAAGAACTGTAATAAGGGTTCAGTTGCCAATGATCACAGATCAATTTGATATCGTTTCAGATTCTCATTGTTTCTTTCTCAGTGTTGAATCATTGTTGCTGTGGTAGGCTGGCTCTTTTCACCATCTCCACAATATGGAATATGTTAGGCTGCCAGGAGAGGTCCTCGGTGAAACAGATAGATGGATATTTAAGTCAGGTCACTGGAACTGTAATTGGTTATGCCATTTGGGTGTCCTAATGCCCTATTAGTGTTCCAGGCATTGACAGGTAACAGGCAAAAGGATATATTCTTGGATGATCTTCTTATAGATCAGCACATCCAGAATTTATGGCAGGTTCTAAGAAAATATTAAATAATTTCCTAAAAATAGAATATTTGATTTTTGATTCAGTCGTTTGACCATTTGAACACTTTGACATATCTCAGTAAAGTAGTGGATGCACTGTTGGAGAGTCTCTACAACTAAAAACAAATAATTGTTGTAGACAATCTTGAGTATAGTAAGCACTCCTAACATAGATTTAGTGTGGCATTCAGAGCTGTCACCATAGACAGGCCTTTGCATTGTAAACAAAAGGCTGATTTAAATAATTAAATAATTTGGACAAAGGTTGCAAGATGGACATGATCACTGAGACACTGCCAGTATTTTATAATGCACATTGGCTTCAGATTATTAGATCCTATGTGCCAAGACTAAAGATTCCAGGTATAAAAGTATAAATTGAGGACATTTTTTATAGGAAGAAGTAGTTTAGCCTAGGCTTCAGCGAAGTTCTCAGAAGCTTTGAATAGCAAATGAATGAGAAGGAAAATAGGCCATTAGGTAAAATAAAGTAACACAGGCTGTGAGCAGCACAAGCACAAGGCAAAGAGCAGATAAAACTATATCAGTGCTCGTAATAAACTGATTTTTTATTTTATTAAAGTAGTGTCATCATATTTTATATATCATGTGTCATCACACTGCATGCATTCACATCATTTATTCATTTAAATAAAATAAAATTATGCAGCATTGCAGAGCTTGTTATGTAAAGATTTAAAGGCTGCTGTTTTAAAATATCTTAGATTTTAGATCTTTGCTCCCTGCATTTGATCTACTCAGGCATTATAATACCAAATGTCTTATTCAAACCACATCTATGGTGGATACGGGTGACAGAATGGTCAGAATTTACAACACAGATGACTGATTTCCATTTTCCTTTCCTTTGAACAAAACCAAATAGGTGGAAATAAAAATAAAAAAAATACCAGATCCATTATGTAATTGATAATGAAGTTCAGTGTTCAGTGTTTGGTCCTAATGGAAATGAGTTTATTTGCCTTCTTGAAAGGGAAGGGGCATGAAGAACGATCATCATTAATTTAAAAGGATTTTGTTATTATTTTATATGCATTAAACAAACAAAATACACAAAAAGGTACACGATCCAGGTAATCATTTCCACTCAAATCTTTAAGGCACCAGATCCTGCTCTGGTATGTTTAGTGCAAATTAGCCTCTAGCCTTCAGGTGTGTGATAATACTGCAGGACTGCAAAACTAAATAACACAGACTTCCATGCCCCATTCACACTGCCTGATAATCTTAGCAAAAAAAGAATAATCCAGTTTTCATCAGAATAAAATAAACTGCATTGGTCATTAATCAATATTAACTTTACTAGGCTGGGATTGTTCCTGATTGACAGCAGGTATCTTTGTAATCAAATGCATGGAATTTCAGTAAATTATATGGAAGACATAGTGGTGCAGGTGAAGCCTCACAGCTGCAGGGTTCACATTTTGTGCAGAATAAAAATCAAATTTACACATTCAAATGCAAGCAAGAAGCAGGATCAGTGTCCAAATGACAGATTTTACAACATGTTATAAGCCTGATGTAAAACAAGCTGAAATCGTCAGCTGTCCCAAGATGGCAGTATAGTTACAGCAAGTAAGAGCTTCAAAAATTGTTGTAAATGTAAATCAGCTTCTGCCATCAGTGTTGTAAAATTCATTCTGTCTTTGGTAAACACTTGTGAAGAGGATTGGATCTGAAGATATATGCTTGCATTTTTTTTTAGGAATCATTTCAGCTTTTTAAGACTATGGAGATTTATAGACATATAGTGCTGTAGCCATCAGGTATGTTTTCATCTTTATATTGCTTGATTTGTAAAATTGTATGGCTTTTTTCCCCTTTTGTCCTCAACTGTGTAGAGCTGTACTGCAGTGTTCTCTTTAAAAGTGGGAAATTTGCAACATTCATTCATTCATTCATTCATTCATTCATTCATTTATTTATTTATTTATTTATTTATTTATTTACTTATTTACTTATTTATTTATTTGTTTGTTTATTTATTTATAAAATTCCAGCTACTCATCTATCAAAAACATCATGAAGCCAAATCTTTTCCTTCTCCTGTGTCTCAGTGGTGAGAGTTGTTATTTTGATAAATTCCACTTTCTTTTCTTTCTTTTCTTTCTTTTCAGAGATAATATTATATTTCTTCCAGGAATCTGATCACCGGATTTTAATAAATCAAGTAAAAATAGCAAGCGACCATTTATTTTGGAAAAAAAAATTAATAAAAATAATTTTTAAAAAAACCAAGAGATCATTTATTTTACCAAGTCACCTTTTGACGTAAAACTGCAAAAATTATACTATATGTACATAATGTACTATCAAGATGAACAAGGATCAACTTAAAGGATCCAATGAAATTTTATGATCTGTAAATATTCAAACAAAGCTTCACTTCCAGGTGTTTATGCCATCCTGTTCCATTCACTTTTTTTCCTGCTTGTCATTTACCTGGCTTCTTGACTTTTTTTTAATCCCTTATGTAAATGTACATGTATTTCATTGCAAAAAAAATATATTAGATATATAAACTCTAAAGATATTTACCTTAGGATCTTCTAATCGGAATCTAATGTGCATTAAAAAAATATCACCAACAGTTGTTGTCTCAACTGCCATCCTGCAACCTCTCGGTCATAATTATTATCTGATTGACACACAAGTACTGACATGGGCAGCTGCAATGAATTATTGCAGGAAATATTATGATGACATTGCTACAGTGGCAAATGCTGATGACTGGATCAGGCTGAGGAAAGAAGAGACAGACAAAGGTTTGACATCCCGTGCCTGGATCGGACTGTACAACGACATTGAAAGCTGGCGCTGGTCCTTTAATAACGTCTCATTGAAGAATCAATTGCTAGCAATGTGGTATGCAGGAGAGCCAGATAATGCATATGGAAAGGAAGCATGTGCTACCATTAACCAGCTGGGAGAATGGAGGGATGATCCCTGCACAGACTTACTACCCTTCATATGCTACAATTGTGAGTGAAATATTTTATTTAAGTAACCCAAAAAGTGAAATGTGGCTCCTGAGCCACAACTATCCTTTGCAGGGAGCCAAGGAAGCAAAATTATATGCGGTATCTAGGAGGAAGGGATAGCATATTTTCAACCATAATGTTATTAGACAATCATAGAAATCTGTGAGCTCATGCATGCAGGAGAAAGCAGATAGCACTTTCCCCTGAGTGTGTTAGTACAACATGTATTTTTTAATTAAATGTTTTTTTTTTAGCTAGTGCCACTGGCTCCAACATTATTGTTGGTGTTGCAAGTCCCCTACTGAGCTGGTTTGATGCTCAGGCTTACTGCCGAAAATATCACACAGATCTTGCCAGCGCAACCACTACAAGTGAGAACAACCAGTTAGCGCAGGTGGCTTTAAAACAGGGATATTCCTGGTTTGGCTTGTTCAGAGACACTTGGAAGTGGGTGGATAGGACCTTTGAGGATGCTACAAACCTTGAGTGGCTAAATGACCCTGCACAACCCAATAATGGAGGAGGTCATGAGGACTGCGGGGTAATTTATACCGGATTGATCATGGATAGACCATGCGATGACCTCTACCCTTTCTTCTGTCACAACGGTGAGTCTTTTAATTATCATGACATCATTATTATTTGAATTTTATTGAATATTGAAAATTTCAAAATTATGGTGCTTTCTTTCTTGCTTTGATGATGTCCCATTGCGATTTTATGTCTTCCAGATATTCCAACAGGGAAACGGCAAATAGTGAAATTGCAAGTTAATTCCGGTGAGAACATTTTTGACCCTGCTGTGCAGTCAACCATTTTAAAGAAGGTAATTCACTTTTATTTCTTTTACAGATTTGTTATTTTGTTACAGCAAAAGAACCCCCACTAGTTTCCTCCTAGTTTCCAAAATGGGCTACTGTAAAGATGTGTGTGTGTGTCTCTGTGTGTCTGTGTGTGTAGTGGTCTGAGATTCATTAGCATCCCACTAGCATAGACTCTAGATCCACCATAACCCTGACCAGGCTAAAACACTTACCAGGGTGAACTTTTTGCCACAATTTGCAGTCTCCTACTGCAAGTTTACTAGCGTTTGGCTTCTTGCGATTTTAGACACATTTCCTGATGAAGAAAACCAATTTGATATTGCACAAAATTTGTGTTGGATCCAGATATGAAATGCTGAATAAATTACAGCCTGGATGGGATAGTCCATCACAGCTGTTTTTCATTTAAATAAATGCTAGGTCTTGTGTTTGCTATATCTAACACCCTAGGTTCATCATGTAAAGGCTGTGTTAATTAGCTGAGGGGTAATAAATCATACAAAACTCATCGAGGACCTATTGCACGAGAGTAGAAACCTAGCCCTTATCACATCATAATAGAAAATGCTGAAGGCATCCCACATTTCTCATTTTACAGATTTTTCAGAAAATGTTGATTTATTTTAATCATGTATTATTAATACTGAGCAGCAAAATACATGTTCTGTTTTACAGATTGAGCAGAAACTAGAGGAACATGGCTGGTTAGAGAACACCACAGTGACCTGGAAACTGCAGCCGAATGGAAATGACTTTGACAGGAAAAAGAAGGGTGATATTTAAATGCTTTCTGTTCAGTCTAAGGTTTTAGCCGCAAATTTAATCAAGGTATTGACAAAAGAATGATATATGTTTGTAAAGACTGTCTTGTTCTCTGTATATTGCATTTCTTTATTATTGCTACCTGTTCACTCTTTTGCCAAATCATTTTTATTACTAAAAGACATTGTTTTTTAATCTGATGAACATAATACTGGCTATAAAATTAGCAGCAGGAAAGGTTGGTGTATTAAGGATTATTGCATTTCTAACATAGTTTTATCTCCATCCCTGTGGCCCAAACCTCAATTTTGTGTTTAGACTCAACTGGGGTTAGAAAAACGTCTGGCATTATGTAATACCAACTTGTTCATTAGAATGCTTGCAAATCATCCATTAATGAGCCGTCCACTGGTCTTGACATCACACTATCCAAAACGCTTGCAAATGTAGCTCCAAAGGCACAGCTTTAAACTGATGTGTATGCCAAACATAAGATGAAGTATAAAGCATGCTTGCACTTTATGACCGTCCTTTAAATCCTAAAACTAATCCTAAACTGTATGCAGTTAATTTGGACCAGCAAACTGCAGCTTTTGTTCTCTTTCCACCTTTGGTTTTTTGGTCTCATAAGAGGCATTTTTTTAAAGACTCAATGACTATTAGCACAAGGAAGAATTGTTCATTTTAAGAACCTTTCTATGAACTTATGCTAGAATGAGAGCTGTCATAATCCAAAAATGTCATTAAATTATTATACATTTCTTAATATTAAGCATGTCACTTTATTTCTATTGTACTGCTTTTCACTGTTTTTTGACCTTGTAATCTTGACTTGACATATCTAACTTCTTCAACTGGAATTTCAGACTGCTGGTACTCTTAATCCTGACCTAGTGGTCGAGTATAAAGATATGTTTTTGTAATAGAGACGGAAACACTTCTGTGAGTTGTTCTGCATGAGGCTCCTGCCAAATACAGTAAATGTAAGTGGATTAAACTGTGCACATCTCTGGTCTGCATTCTTGAACTATATCTGAGTTTTTTTTGTGGACTTTTGGCTTATTTTTACTGTGGACTTTCTGTAGCATGTAAAGAAACTGTAACAGGAATAAAAGTAAATGTATAACATGAACAAAAGACCTGTAAAGGGTAATGTATGAGGATGCTATTTGCCTTTATTATTTACTGGAACTTGCCACATTTTCTTTCAGTCATAAGCTTTCGTAGGTAGTAGCTGTTTTTACTCAACATTTATTACAAAATGTTGAAGCCTTCCAAAAAATTTCAAATAAATTTACATTTCCATCAATTTTAGTACCCTTTCTTTTGACAGGAATGTAAATGCAAATTATTTTAACATCGGATGGATGGATTGATTGGTGGATGAGTGGAAGAATAAATAGATTTTCAGTGATTAATGCAATAATTACAATTAGGATTATTCATAAAGCAATACTTTGGCAGTATATTAGACCACATATATCTAGTACTAGTACTATTAGATTTATTTCAATGTTTGCCATCTTCACATACATTTGTGTGTCACATTAATTAGAATACCAAAAGAAAATGTCAGTTTTCTTGATTTTTTGTTTAGCTTTGTGAAAAACATGGTTTAATATCTGTGTGCAGGCAGCAGATGATCAGTTTAGCCTGCTTGTCCGCTCCGTAGCCTTGCATGCTGATTGTCAGTGATTAACTGTTCCTGTTCTGAGACTGACTTATGCTCCAAGAAATGAGACCTTCCCCAGTGGGATGGATACCATAGCACACTAAAAGGACATTGTTTTTGGAGCACCACCCAGACATCCAGTAGTTCAGCAACCATAACCTGCTTTAAGCAACATCAACGCATAACTAGTAAATTGACTTTGATATTTTTTTCATTTCAAGCATTGAGATAGAAATGGTGAAATGGACTTTTTTGCCAGACTGAAGCAGTTCTGTGTCAAGCTGAGGGATGGGGGCTATTTTGACCCTGGAGGTGGAGGATTATCCAGTGCACTCCACCTGCATTTTCCAAACCTGTATGACCATAACAATGGCTAAGAAATAAGGCTAAGCTGTAAAGGTTGGTCTATTTTATGATGTAGTGTTTAGGGTAGAGTAGGGTTAAAACTTCTTAAAGTATGAAATCCAACTCTGTAAATTAGAAAATATGCAAATTTGCAAATTCGCTGCTGGGCTTTTTTGGTGATGGAGCTGGTGTTGAGTGACCAGGTGAGGTCCTCTGCCAGGAAAAATCCAAGGAATTTGGTGCTTTTGATGATCTCCACATTGAACCCGTCGATGTTCAGTGGAGAATGATCACTCTGTGCTGATCTCCGCACTGGGGAAAATCACTCTCCTGAAGTCAACAGAGACAGGTTGTTGACTTTACACCAGGCTGTTAGTCGCTGCGCCTCCTGTCGGTACGCTGACTTATCGTTCTTGCTGATGAGTCCCACCACGTTGTGTATGTAGGTATGTCTCACCAACTGTCAATATATATTTATTATTATGTGTAAATATTGTATAAATGGTGATATATAAAACCAACTTTATCACAGTAATAATATGGAGATGGAATTTTTTTATTATTATATTCACAGTGTAATTCGCGGGTGGCAAATAGGTGGACACCTGCATGCTCTTTCATAGCATCTCAGTCCCGTGCAGGCAATCAGTGCTGACACGCGGCACCTGCGCACACCGCTATATAAACCCCTTTGTTTTTTCCAATGTGGACATAGTCTGTGTCATGTATCAGGAGCAGTAATGGTTCTGAGAGGTAATTTTCCTTAAGTGATAATGGTAATCATCCCAAATCCCGCCTGATTTTCCCCCAGAGCAGGATTTAGAAAAGTTTTATTTAGGGTTAG
Source organism: Hemibagrus wyckioides (assembly GCF_019097595.1). Taxonomy (NCBI): domain Eukaryota; kingdom Metazoa; phylum Chordata; class Actinopteri; order Siluriformes; family Bagridae; genus Hemibagrus; species Hemibagrus wyckioides. The sequence goes on along the minus strand of NC_080738.1, from coordinate 15,454,741 downwards.
GCCAAGAGTTAGGACTCTCCTCCGCTTTCCCGGATTAATTGTCTGTGTGAGTGTTAGTGGATTCCGACTACACTTCCCAGAAACCACAGCAGTTTACTCTCTCTCAATTGATGGACTTTTGCGAACAAACAAACACACACACACACACACACACACACTCTAACTGAGACACTGTTCAATTTGTGCCCTCACTTCTGACTTTACGAAGCCTTTCTCCAATGGATATCATTCTGGTTTAATGGCTATTTTGCTGTTTCTCTGTTTACATGTTCATCCTGTTTGCTCATCTCATGATAGATGACCGTGTGTTTTTACCTCTGCCTTTGTCAGCATGAAAACATTTGAACTTCATTTGCATCCTTTTTTTAGTTAACTTTTTTAAGTGCTGATTTTTATCATACTAGTTACCCTTTTGTATTTGCCCAGCTTCACTGTTTTAAGTCTTTTGTATTGCTGGTTAAAGGGTTTATTTTTAACTTTCACACTAACCCCTTTCACCCTTAGTGAAGCTCATTAATACTAGCTCATTTGTGTAAACACTGCAAAAAATCTGATAATACTCCACCCTCTCTGTACCTTGTTTATTGTCCTGTATCAATCTTATTACTGCTAATGTAATGACAACTTTTCATTAAAATGCTTGTAAATTTGAGCTCATGTGGACGCCATCTGGTGGCCAAAACCTCTATTTTTAATGCAGATTTTAGGGTCAAGTGGGGATTGACCTTCTGATTTTATAAAATTCAAATTTGTTCATTAGAATGCTTGCAAATTTGGGCTCACCTACGCCAGCGACTAAATGAGGCATGCTCTTGAATTGAGGTCTCTATCACACCAGCCAAAATACTTGCAAATTGAGGCTCAAATGGTAAACCTACTAAATGATGTTTATGCCAAACGTAAGAGCGGTGCAGCATATGAAAGTATAAAGTAATATTCATTACAGAGCATTTTATGCTTTAAGATATTTTTAGGCTCATGGAACTGGACTGAGGTTTTTACTTGTGATCAAATCCAGAGACTAAGATGACTAAAATGAGTTTGTGTCTTTTAAAACCAGTTCTGAGTCAAACGTCTAAAGAAATACAGTGTGTAAAAAAAGAATGCAGCATGATGGATGAGTTGCACATCTGGATGGATGGAATGACAGATGGATGGCCAACAATGAAAAATTCCTGGGTCTCTCTCTACCCACCTTCTCATTAATCCATCACTACACTGGCCATTTAAAAAAAAAAAAAAAATTTAATTGTTACATTAAAGTACATTTGACAGCAAATTAAAACACAATTTCCATTCTTTTTAGTTTGCAATTAGTATCTAATTAGTTCCATATATAACATAAAAAATTATATTATATTAGGTCCTGCTTGATTAACTGTTGAATATTTTCTTATAACTATAACAGCATGCAATTAATTCCTGACTTATTCAGGTGCTAATAAAGAAATAGGAATGAAGCAGGTGTAGGTTTCCATTTACTCTAATATTGTTTGTCTTAATACATGACTTAAAAATGGCTTTTCATTAGTTGATTTTTTTTAGTTAGTTTTATTTAGTTTAATAGGAGAATCAGTTACCATAGTCATTATAGCTGCTTATTTTATGGCACTAATAAGGTTTTAGATCACGTTTGGGATTAATAAAATATTTGTTAAATAGATAAAAAAATCTATGAAACTTTTCTGTATTTTTATATTTCTGTATTTTGTTTTAATTTCTTTTTTCCATCTTTTTATACTGACATTTCTGGTTTGTTTGCTATAAATGGAAATCAGTCTCCTTGATGGAAATGATGACCATTTTTTTGCATAAAAGTTTCTGGAACCATTGCGAGTTGAGCACAAAAGTCTGAAGAGGAGAGGGTGTAAGACATATAGAGCTTGATTCTTTACATTTACATCTTCAGTGTTTACAGGTTTGTTCACTGTTTGTACTCTTTGTTAATGACTTTTTGTTGCTTGGATATGGTTCAAAGTCTGTTTTTTCCCCCTTTGTCTTATTTACTTGAGCAAACATTTGTTTGATATCCTGTTCACAGCATTAGCAGTAAAAAGATTATTGGGTTGTATATTTTTTTCTAAATCTGGGTTTTTCATAACTCTGCATGTTGGATCGAGACATTCAGCTTTGACATCCTTATATATATATACACCTAGATATAGATTCAATTGGTTTTGTTATGATGCTTACTCTTTCAGCTATTATTATAAATTGTTTGTATACTCTACAGTTACTTGATCATGATGAAGCTGTTCAGTCTCCTATGTCTGATTGGTGAGAAATGATTTTTAATTCTTTTTAGATCACATTATTCTTAGAGAAATTATTTTATGATAATTTGTTGGGATTTTTGGTTTAATCTTAAATTTATACAAAATTAAATGAAATTGATATTTAAATAAAAAATATAAGTGTTCTGAATAATTGTACTAATTTATATTGGTTAATGTTAGCACTTACTACTATTCAAATTGCTGATTATTTATGACCAGGAGTTTAATATTAGGTGCTGGATTATAAATCTTGATACTATGATGCTATACAGGGGCAAATATGGTAACATTATGCATCTTACACATGTTAGTGGTCATTTACAATGAGGTAAATGGTGACGTTTTACAGAATGCACTGTAGACAAAATATGTTTAAAAATGAAAATATATCTATTTACATTTTAAAAAGAAAATTCACTGCAATATTCTGTTGTATACTATATATACTTTGTTTTAGGGGGAAAAATTTTTTTAGTATCAAACAATGAATTAACTGTTTTCACCAGAGGCCAAAGAAAAATAATAATCAAATTTGCACCATTTACTTGTTGCACAGTTTTACTGTTTTTCATAAGTATTCCTGTTTTATCCCTAGCCTGCCTTTATTTATTTATTTAATTTATTGATTGATTTTGCCAACAGGTTTCCCATTTGCCCTGTCCATCCCAGATTGGACACAGGTTGCCCCTCTTCTCATCAAGCAGTTAATGACTTGGCCAATGGCGCAGAATTACTGCAGGACAAACCACCTTGATCTGTATTCAATTACAGGTCCACGTGACCAAGCAATGCTAATTAATGAAATGAATAATCATAATGAGATGGTGGCTGTCTGGACAGGTCTGTACAATGATCTGGACAACTGGTACTGGTCCTATAATCACTTGCCATTGAAGAATCAAAGTCAGTGGTACTTTGCTCCAGGATACCCTTATAATGAATATGGACTAGCTGTGTGTGGAGCAATAAACAGGAATGGACAGTGGGAAACTGTCAGCTGCTACTACACTATACCCTTTATATGTTATGATGGTGAGTCAACATGCTGATTTCATTTCACGTGAATGAGTTGTACAGGATAACTAGATCTCTAAGAAATGTGATTAGTACTGATGTTGAAGGTCTGTCTTGTGTTTCTAAGTTTAATTTGCTTCGCAAGAATTGTGTTTAATATTATTATTACCATTCCTAGTTTTAGTGTGTTTCTTTTTCCTTCTGTTTGCCCTGCCATTTCAAATCTTATATAGCTTGCTCTACCAAACAAATATTGTTTCTGCTGTAACTTGTTGAGTGTGCTGACAACAAAGGGTTAACGGGAAACTCACCCCAGGTTTGCGAGTACAAGTTCATTATTTCTTCAATGTTTACAGCAGGCTCAGTCACACATCTTTTTGTCTGTATAGAAACATTAATTGTTTAAGGTACTTTTGAGTGTTGTATGGATAGTGCCAGACAGGCTGGTTTCAGTATTTCAGAAACTCCTCACCTCAACATCAGGAGTAATTTCCATGTTCATGTGAGAAGTTGGGGTTGAATGACCAGACTAAATTCAGCTGACAGGAAGGCCAGAGAAACTTTTTTTTAACATCCCTATAAACAGAAAAGCCACTCAGAACAAAAACTTCCCTGATGTTCAGCATTTTCTGAAATACTCAATCCAGACTGGTGAAGTCAATCATGTCAATGTCTATGTAAAAAAATTAAAGTAAATTGCTATTGTTTTCAATGATACTTGTCAAGAACATGATTGCTTTGAAAAATATTGAATTAGAAGCTGCACCATGAAATAGTAACAAATCAAATCTGTATGTGTTTTTTTTTTTCTGTTTTAGAGACAAACAGTTATGCCAACAGGTTTGTTGTCTACCCTCAGGATACCTTTAACTGGTTTCAGGCTCAGACGTATTGCAGAATCTATCACACAGATTTAGCCTACACGTTCAACAACGATGACGTCACCCTTGCGGTGCAATGCGTATACAAAACTAGCTATACTGGTGCTTGGTTTGGTCTAACTAGAGACACTTGGAAGTGGTCAAATGGGAGGGCGCCTTCATACCTTCCATGGTCAGCTCTCCAACCAGATAATTATTATCTGTGGGAGAATTGTGGAGTGGCACAAGATGGATTGCTCTTCGATGCAATATGCACCAACTCGTACTATTTTGTCTGTTCTGCTTGTGAGTGTTTTATTTTCTTGAATTTTCCATATGTAACAGGTGTAAAAATAGTATTCATTTGGTTCTGTCTTTGTAGTTTCTTTGCATGTTCTCTCTCTCTGTGTGGGTTTGCTATAAATTCTGTTTTCCCCCTCTAAACACTTTTTTTTTATGCTGTGTGGTGATCCAGGGGATCAAATCAGTGCTTGTATCATGTCTTGAATATTCTGAATTATACTTTTTGAGGTGTGTTTTTGTCTTCCACAGATCTAAACAAGACGCAATTCTTGAAACTGGAGGTGTTGTCAGATGCGAGTGTGCTTGACCCTGCCGTGCAGTCGACTATTTTAGATTTGGTAGGTTACATGAAGGGTCTTTTTTTTGTATGCTTGTGTTTTTATATATTTTAGAAATGTCAAGTATTAACCTGTACTAGTGTTGTAGTTTATTTTAAATATTTATTTTTTATTATTATTTATAACTTTATTTATGTTAAATTTTATTTATTCAGTCGGCAATATTCCAGATATTGTTTTTGCACAGCAAACCAAAAAAGTATTATTATTATTATTATTATTATTATTATTATTGGAGGATTATTAAGCTAAATTTGGCTTTAACCCAGGATCAATGTTTGCCCAGCTCTGGAGGAGTAATATTACAGAAAGAGTATTACTTAAAGTAACAGAACAGGTTTTTATTCATCAGTAATAAAATATTGGTTCTGTTCTTCAGATCACCCAGAAACTGCATGAAAATGGCATGTCAGTGAACACCACTGTAGCCTGGAAGGTGCAGCCAGATGGAAGCATCTTTCACAAGAAAGAACAGGACAAAGAATAAGCTTAAAATGCTCCTGGATTAAAGAATTAATTTGAATTATTATAAGGTACTATAATGTACCTGATAATGATTCATTTAGATGCAAGAAAAACAAGTAGATTCAATAAAACAAGTAGAATTACTTGAATGAATGAGGAATGAGGAAATACACATAGAGGACAATATAATAACAATAGTTATGCTAACGTGTTAGCATAGTGCAAGATGATAATTATTATTTTTGGCAGAGGGGACAAGCTAGATGTACATTTAAATGATATTAATGTTATTGCTAGAATATAGACATTCACTAGTTGATGTGTGTACATATAAGTATATAGTATTTGTACATGCATACATAATTAATTAATTAAGACAACCTATGTAGTATCTGTGATGGGAATAATTATTCATTTGGTGGTTAGTGCATACAAGCTTGACTGCCCTTTACCACTGCCCAAGACACTAACATGCTTCATGGTGCCTCTGCATATGCAAACATGCTTCCACAGCTCAGGTGATAGAAATCAATGTCTGAACCTTTCATTTACATCGTACCTATAAGTTATTAATGCCTTTCTTAATTAGACCCAACAAGGATCATTATTTTTTCTTTCAGTCTGTACATCCTGATTATTATATGAATAAAAAAAATCAAATAAATGTTCCAAAAAGTCTTTCTGTAATCGTTCTGAATCTGTAATCAGTAACACCTGGAAGCTTTTCTGTAAGAAGGAAGTTTTTTTTGTTGTCAGTGTGTGTGTGTGTGTCCATCTACATACTTTGCCTCTGTCTTGCTCATTTGGTATTAATATAAATTTAAATGTAAAATTATTATTCATATTCTAAATTGTTAAATTCTTGTAAAGCTGCTTTGTGACAATGTCCATCATTAAAGGGGTTCACAAAATTAAATGGAAGAAATCGAACTGAAAACAGACAAGCAACAAAAACACATAATAATAGTAATAAAAATGATAATAAAGATGATGATGATGATTAGGAGAAGACGAAGATATAGAATAAAGAGGGAAAGAATATGCTATAATGGTGATCTATACAGTGTTTATGTGGCAAACATTTTTAAAAAAGTATGTTTTTGTGTAAACGCGATATCCATTAAGTGCACCCAGGAGAGCTTTCAGGTCACATTAAAATCTCTTCCACTTCCACTTCATTTGCTCTGCTTTAAATAAACAATTTGGTGGCCAATTCATTCAAACAATATGCTTAGCAAAGTACAGAGTGTTTTTGGCCAAGAACAACAACAACAGCAACCACAAAAACGCCTAAAGAAATAAAAAATGTGTAAAAAGAAAAAAAAAAGAATGCAGCACGATGGATGAGTTGCACATCTGGATGGATGGAATGACAGATGAATGTCCAGCAATGAAAAATTCCTGGGTCTCTCTCTACCCACCTTCTCATTAATGCATCACTATACTGGCCTTTTTTTATTGTAAAAGTTTCTTACATTATAGTACATTTGACAGCAAATAACACAATTTCCTTATTGATTCTTTTAGGTTTGCAATTCGTATGTAATTAGTTCCATATATAACATAAAAAATGATACTATAATAGGTCCTGCTTTATAACTGTTGATTATTTTCTCATAACTACAACAGCATGCAATTAATTCCTGACTTATTCAGGGGTTAAACAAGAATGAAGCAGGTGTTGGTTTTAATTTAATCTAATATTGTTTATCTTAATACATCAGTAGAAATGACTATTTATTAGTTGTTGTTTTTTTTAGTTAGTTTTATTTAGTTTAATGGGAGAATCTGTTACCATAGTCATTATAGCTGCTTATTTTATGACATTGATAAGATTTTAGATCAAGTTTGGGATTAATAAAATATATTTGTTGTTTAATATATTTTATATTTCTGTAATTATATTTCTGAAATATAAATATTTCTTAATTTCTTTTTTCCTTTTTATACTGACGTTTTTGGTTTGTTTGCTATAAATGGAAATCAGTCTCCTTGATGGAAATGATGACCAGTTTGCATATAAAGTTTTGGAACCTTTGAGAGTTGAGCACAAAAGTCTGATGCTAGAAGAGGAAAGGGTGTAAGACATAGAGCCTGATTCTTTACATAGTTTCCAGGTATGTTCAATGTTTGTACTCTTTGTTGATTGGATATGGTTTGAAGTCTTATTTAGTAGCATATATTATCATCATGTTTGAACATTTCAGAATATACTTAGGCTTAACATTTGTTCCATATCCTGTTCACATCAGTAAAAAGATAATTGGATTATATATATATTTTTTCTAAATCTGCTCTGCATGTTGGATCGAGACATTCAGAGTTCAGACTTCCACATATGTGTATATATATATATATATATATATATATATATATATATATATATATATATATAATTATGATTTTGTTATGATACTCTTTCAGCTATAATTATAAGTTGTTTTTATACTCTACAGCTACTTGATCATGATGAACCTGTTCAGTTTCCTATGCCTGATTGGTGAGAAATGATTTTCAACTCTTTTTTTAAAATTTTTTTTTAGATCAAATCATTCTTAGAGAAGTGATTTTGATATTTTAGTGGGATTTTTGGTTTAGGCCTAAATTATAAAAAAAAATTAAATGGAATTGATATATAAATAATAAATATACTTTTCTATATAATTTAATTAATTTGTACTGGTTAATATTGACACTTACTACTGTTAAAATTGCTGACTATTTATGACCAGGGGTCTAATATTAGGTGCTGGATCATAAATCTTTATACTATGATGCTATACAGGGGCAAATATAGTACCATTATGCATCTTACACATGTTAGACATTACAAATGTTTCACATTTTACAGAACGCACTGTAGGCAAAATATGTTGAAATGAAAATATATAATCATTTTATAAATTTCAGTTATACTTTGTGTTAGGAAAAATTTTTTTTAGTATTAAACAATGCATTAACGGTTTTTACCAGAGGCCAAAAAAATATTTATTTGCACTTGTTTTTTACTAAGTATTTCTGTTTTTTCCCTAGTCTGCCTATTTGTTTTATTTATTGATTTGATTGCCAACAGGTTTCCCATTTGCCCTGTCCATCCTAGATTGGACACAGGTTGCCCCTCTTCTCATCAAGCATTTAATGACTTGGCCAATGGCGCAGAATTACTGCAGGACAAACCACCTTGATCTGTATTCAATTACAGGTCCACGTGACCAAGTAATGCTAATTAATGAAATGAATAATCATAATGAGATGGTGGCTGTCTGGACAGGTCTGTACAATGATCTGGACAACTGGTACTGGTCCTATAATCACTTGCCATTGAAGAATCAAAGTCAGTGGTACTTTGCTTCAGGATACCCTTATAATGGGTATGGACTGGATGTGTGTGGAATAATAAACAGGAATGGACAGTGGGAAACTCTCAGCTGCTACTACACTATACCCTTTATATGTTATGATGGTGAGTCAACATGCTGATTTCATTTCACGTGAATGAGTTGACAACTAGATCTCTAAGAAATGTGATTAGTACTTATGTTGTAGGTCTGTCTTGTGTTTCTAAGTTTAATTTGCTTCGCAAGAATTGTGTTTAATATTATTATTACCATTCCTAGTTTTAGTGTGTTTCTTTTTCCTTCTGTTTGCCCTGCCATTTCAAATCTTATATAGCTTGCTCTACCAAACAAATATTGTTTCTGCTGTAACTTGTTGAGTGTGCTGACAACAAAGGGTTAACGGGAAACTCACCCCAGGTTTGCGAGTACAAGTTCATTATTTCTTCAATGTTTACAGCAGGCTCAGTCACACATCTTTTTGTCTGTATAGAAACATTAATTGTTTAAGGTACTTTTGAGTGTTGTATGGATAGTGCCAGACAGGCTGGTTTCAGTATTTCAGAAACTCCTCACCTCAACATCAGGAGTAATTTCCATGTTCATGTGAGAAGTTGGGGTTGAATGACCAGACTAAATTCAGCTGACAGGAAGGCCAGAGAAACTTTTTTTTAACAACCCTTTAAAGAGAAAAGCCGCTCAGAACAAAAACTTCCCTGATGTTCAGCATTTTCTGAAATACTCAGTCCAGACTGGTGAAGTCAATCATGTCAATGTCTATGTAAAAAAATTAAAGTAAATTGCTATTGTTTTCAATGATACTTGTCAAGAACATGATTGCTTTGAAAAATATTGAATTAGAAGCTGCACCATGAAATAGTAACAAATCAAATCTGTATGTGTTTTTTTTTTTCTGTTTTAGAGACAAACAGTTATGCCAACAGGTTTGTTGTCTACCCTCAGGATACCTTTAACTGGTTTCAGGCTCAGTCGTATTGCAGAATCTATCACACAGATTTAGCCTACACGTTCAACAACGATGACGTCACCCTTGCGGTGCAATGCGTATACAAAACTAGCTATACTGGTGCTTGGTTTGGTCTAACTAGAGACACTTGGAAGTGGTCAAATGGGAGGGCGCCTTCATACCTTCCATGGTCAGCTCTCCAACCAGATAATTATTATCTGTGGGAGAATTGTGGAGTGGCACAAGATGGATTGCTCTTCGATGCAGTATGCACCAACTCGTACTATTTTGTCTGTTCTGCTTGTGAGTGTTTTTTTTTTCTTGAATTTCTCCATATGTAACAGGTGTAAAAATAGTATTCATTTGGCTCTGTCTTTGTAGTTTCTTTGCAAGTTCTCTCTCTCTGTGTGGGTTTGCTATAAATTCTGTTTTCCCCCTCTGAACCCTGTTTTTATACTGTCTGGTGATCCAGGGGTTCGAATCAGTGCTTGTATCATGTCTTGAATATTCTGAATTGTACTTTTTGAGGTGTGTTTTTGTCTTTCACAGATCTAAACAAGACGCAATTCTTGAAACTGGAGGTGTTGTCAGATGCGAGTGTGCTTGACCCTGCCGTGCAGTCGACTATTTTAGATTTGGTAGGTTACATTTTTTGTATGCTTGTGTTTTATCAAGCTAAATTTGGCTTTAACCCAGGATCAGTGTTTGCCCCGCTCTGGAGGAGTAATATTACAGAAAGAGTATTACTTAAAGTAACAGAACAGGTTTTTATTCATCAGTAATAAAATATTGGTTCTGTTCTTCAGATCACCCAGAAACTGCATGAAAACGGCATGTCAGTGAACACCACTGTAGACTGGAAGGTGCAGTCAGATGGAAGCATCTTTCACAAGAAAGAGCAGGACAAAGAATAAGCTTAAAATGCTCCTGGATTAAAGAATTAATTTGAATTATTATAAGGTACTATAATGTACCTGATAATGATTCATTTAGATGCAAGAAAAACAAGTAGATTCAATAAAACAAGTAGAATTACTTGAATAACTTGAATGAATGAAGAAATACACATAGAGGACAATACAATAACAATAGTTATGCTAACGTGTTAGCATAGTGCAACAGGACAGAGGGGACAAGCTAGATGTACATTTAAATGATATTAATGTTATTGCTAGAATATAGACATTCACTAGTTGATGTGTGTACATATAAGTATATAGTATTTGTACATGCATACATAATTAATTGATTAAGACAACCTATGTAGTATCTGTGATGGGAATAATTATTCATTCTGTGGTTAGTGCATACAAGCTTGAATGATATTAGCATTCCCTATGACATTACATTACAATTCTGACCTTTCCCACTGCCCAAGACACTAACATGCTTCATGGTGCCTCTGCATATGCAAACATGCTTCCACAGCTCAGGTGATAGAAATCAATGTCTGAACCTTTCATTTACATCGTACCTATAAGTTATTAATGCCTTTCTTAATTAGACCCAAAAAGGATCATTCTTTTTTCTTTCAGTCTGTACATCCTGATTATTATATGAATAAAAAAAATCAAATAAATGTTCCAAAAAGTCTTTCTGTAATCGTTCTGAATCTGTAATCAGTAACACCTGGAAGCTTTTTTTTTTATTGTGTGTGTGTGTGTGTGTGTGTGTCCATTTACATACTTTGCCCCTGTCTTGCTCATTTGGCATTAATATGAATTTAAATGTAAAATTATTATTTATATTCTACATTGTTAAATTCTTGTAAAGCTGCTTTGTGGCTGATGTTTAATGATGTCCATCATTAAAGGGGTTCACAAAATTAAATCGAACTGAAAACAGACAAGCAACAAAAACATAATAATAGTAATAAAAATGATAATAAAAATGATAATGATGATTAGGAGAAGACGAAGATATAGAATAAGGAGGGAAAGAATATGCTATAATGGTGATCTATACAGTGTTTATGTGGCAAACATTTTTAAAAAAGTATGTTTTTGTGTAAACGCGACATCCATTAAGTGCACCCAGGAGAGATTTCAGGTCACATTAAAATCTTTTCCACTTCCACTTCATTTGCTCTGCTTTAAATAAACAATCTGGTGGCCAATTCATTCAAACAATATGCTTAGCAAAGTACAGAGTGTTTTTGGCCAAGAACAACAACAACAGCAACCACAAAAACGCCTAAAGAAATAAAAAATGTGTAAAAGAAAAAAAAAAGAATTCAGCATGATGGATGAGTTGCACATCTGGATGGATGGAATGACAGATGGATGGCCAGCAATGAAAAATTCCTGGGTCTCTCTCTACCCACCTTCTCATTAATGCGTCATTACACTGGCCTTTTAAAAAAAAAAAAAAAAAAAATTTAATTGTTACATTATAGTACATTTGACAGCAAATTAAAACACAATTTCCTTATTGATTCTTTTTAGTTTGCAATTAGTATCTAATTAGTTCCATATATAACATAAAAAATTATATTATATTAGGTCCTGCTTTATAACTGTTGATTATTTTCTTAACTATAACAGCATGTAATTTATTCCTGACTTATTCAGGTGCTAATAAGGAAACAAGAATGAAGCAGGTGTAGGTTTCCATTTACTCTAATATTGTTTGTCTTAATGCGTCCCTAGAAATGCCTATTCATTCGTTGATTTTTTATTTTTTTTAGTTAGTTAGTTTTATTTAGTTTAATGGAAGAATCAGCTAACATAGTCATTATAGATGCTTATTGTAGGCCATTAATAAGGTTTTTGATTAGGTTTGGGATTAATAAAATATATTTGTTGTTAGATATCTAAAGATAATCTATAAAACTTTTCTGTATTTTTATATTTCTGTATTTTGTTTTAATTTCTTTTTTCCATCTTTTTATGCTGAAGTTTTTGGTTTGTTTGCTATAAATGGAAATCAGTCTCCTTGATGGAAATGATGACCACTTTGCATAAAAGATTTTGGAACCATTGTGAGTTGAGCACAAAAGTCTGATGCTAGAAGAGGAGAGGGTGTAAGACATAGAGCCTGATTCTTTACATTTAAATCTTCCACGTTTACAGGTATCTTCACTGTTTGTACTCTTTGTTAATGACTTTTGGTTGCTTGGATATGGGTTGAAGTCTGTTTTTTTCCCTTTGTATTATTTAGTAGCATATATTATTGTATTTGAGCACACATTTTATTGAACATTTCACAATATACTTAACAAAAGATTATTGGGTTATATATTTTTACTCTTTCAGCTATAATTATAAGTTGTTTTTATACTCTACAGCTACTTGATCATGATGAAGCTGTTCAGTCTCCTATGTCTGATTGGTGAGAAATGATTTTTAACTGTTTTTAGATCACATTATTCTTAGAGAAATTATTTGATGATGATTTGCTGGGATTTTTGGTTTAAGCCTAAATTTATACAAAATTAAATGAAATTGATATTTAAATAATAAATATAAGTGTTTTGAAAAATTGTACTAATTTATATTGGTTAATGTTAGCACTTACTACTATTAAAATTGCTGATTATTTATGACCAGGGATCTAATATTAGGTGCTGGATCATAAATCTTGATACTATGATGCTATACAGGGGCAAATATGGTAACATTATGCATCTTACACGTTAGTGGTCATTTACAATGAGGTAAATGGTGACATTTTACAGAATGCACTGTAGACAAAATATGTTTAAAAATGAAAATATATCTATTTACATTTTTTAAAAATTTCACTGCAATATTCTGTTGTATACTATATATACTTTGTGTTAGGGGGGAAAAATTGTTAGTATCAAACAATGAATTAACTGTTTTTTTTTTACCAGAGGCCAAAAAATAAAATAAAATAAAATAAAATTTGCACAGTTTTACTGTTTTTCATAAGTATTTCTGTTTTATCCCTAGCCTGCCTTTATTTATTTATTTACTTTATTTATTGATTGATTTTGCCAACAGGTTTCCCATTTGCCCTGTCCATCCCAGATTGGACACAGGTTGCCCCTCTTCTCATCAAGCAGTTAATGACTTGGCCAGTGGCACAGAATTACTGCAGGACAAACCACCTTGATCTGTATTCAATTACAGGTCCAAGTGACCAAGCAATGCTAATTAATGAAATGAATAATCATAATGAGATGGTGGCTGTCTGGACAGGTCTGTACAATGATCTGGACAACTGGTACTGGTCCTATAATCACTTGCCATTGAAGAATCAAAGTCAGTGGTACTTTGCTCCAGGATACCCTTATAATGGGTATGGACTAGATGTGTGTGGAGCAATGGACTGGAATGGAAAGTGGATAATTATCAGATGCCTCATCACTATACCCTTTATATGTTATGACGGTGAGTCAACATGCTGATTTCATTTCACCTGAATGAGTTGTACAGGATAACTAGATCTCAGAGATGTGATTAGTACTGATGTTAAAGGTCTGTCTTGTGTGTATTTTTATTACCATTCCTAGTTTTAGTGTGTTTCTTTTTTTCCTCTGCATGCCCTACCATTTCGAATATGATATAACTTGCTCTACAAAACAAATATTGTTTCTGCTGTAACTTGTTGATTGTGCTGGCACCTAATGGTTCACGGGAAACTCACCCCAGGTTTGCAGAGAGCAAGTTCATTATTTCTTCAATGTTTACAGCAGGCTCAAAAATATGCTAGGTTCATAATTGAAGGTCAACAACTTCTGATTGTGGGAAAATGTGATCTAATCATAGTGTCATATGGATAGTGCCAGACAGGCTGGTTTCAGTATTTCAGAAACTCCTCACCTCAGCATCAGGAGTAATTTCCATGTTCATGTGAGAAGTTGGGGTTGAATGACCAGACTAGTTTTAGCTGACAGGAAGGCCAGAGAAACTTTTCTTTTAACAACCCTGTGAACAGAAAAGCAGCACAGAACAAAAATGTCCCTGATCTGCATTTTCTGAAATACTCAGTCCAGACTGGTGAAGTCAATCATGTCAATGTCTATGTAAATGAATTAAAATAAATTGCTATTGTTTTCAATGATATTTGTCAAGAACATGATTGCATTGAAAAATATTGAATTAGAAGCTGCACCATGAAATGGTAACAAATCAAATCTGTATGTGTTTTTTTTTTCTGTTTTAGAGACAAACAGTTATGCCAACAGGTTTGTTGTCTACCCTCAGGATACCTTTAACTGGTTTCAGGCTCAGTCGTATTGCCGAACCTATCACACAGATTTAGCCTACACGTTCAACAACGACGACGTCACCCTTGCGGTGCAATGCGTAATGCAAACTAGCTATAACGCTGCTTGGTTTGGTCTAACTAGAGACACTTGGAAGTGGTCAAATGGGAGGGCGCCTTCATACCTTCCATGGTCAGCTCTCCAACCAGATAATTATTATCTGTGGGAGAATTGTGGAGTGGCACAAGATGGATTGCTCTTCGATGATATATGCACCAACTTGTACTATTTTGTCTGTTCTGCTTGTGAGTGTTTTATTTTCTTGAAACTCTCTCCATATGTAACAGGTGTAAAAATAGTATTCCTTTGGCTCTGTCTTTGTAGTTTCTTTGCATGTTCTCTCTCTCTCTGTGTGGGTTTGCTATAAATTCTGTTTTCACCCTCTAAACACTTTTTTTTATGCTGTGTGGTGATCCAGGGGTTTGAATCAGTGCTTGTATCATGTCTTGAATATTCATGTCTTGAATATTCACCTATACTTTGCTGAGGTGTGTTTTTGTCTTCCACAGATCTAAACAAGACGCAATTCTTGAAACTGGAGGTTTTATCAGATGCGAGTGTGCTTGACCCTGCCGTGCAGTCGACTATTTTAGATTTGGTAGGTTACATAAAGGGTCTTTTTTTTTGTATGCTTGTGTTTTTTTTGTGTTTGGATATTTTACAAATGTCAAGTATTAATTTGTACTAGTCTTGTATGGACAGGAATTTTTTATTATTATTTTAAGCATTAATTTTTTTTTTATTTCTAAATTGGTTGTTAAATTTGATTCATACAATTGTCAATATTCCAGATATTGTTTTTGCACAGCAAACCAAAAAAGTATTATTATTATTATTATTATTGTTGGATTATTAAGCTAAATTTGGCTTTAACCCAGGATCAATGTTTGCCCAGCTCTGGAGGAGTAATATTACAGAAAGAGTATTACTTAAAGTAACAGAACAGGTTTTTATTCATTAGTAATAAAATATTGGTTCTGTTCTTCAGATCACCCAGAAACTGCATGAAAACGGCATGTCAGTGAACACCACTGTAGCCTGGAAGGTGCAGTCAGATGGAAGCATCTTTCACAAGAAAGAACAGGACAAAGGATAAGCTTAAAATGCTCCTGGATTAAAGAATTAACCAATGTATAATTTGAAATGTCTCTAGAATGTACCTGTGATAATGATTCATTTAGATGCAAGAAAAATAAGTAGATTCAATAAAACAAGTAGAATGACTTGAATGAATGAAGAAATACACATAGAGGACAATATAATAACTATAGTTATGCTAACGTGTTAGCATAGTGCAACAGGAGAATTATTATTTTTGGCAGAGGGGACAAGCTAGATGTACATTTAAATGATATTAATGTTATTGCTAGAATATAGACATTCACTAGTTGATGTGTGTACATATAAGTATATAGTATTTGTACATGCATACATAATTAATTGATTAAGACAACCTATGTAGTATCTGTGATGGGAATAATTATTCATTCTGTGGTTAGTGCATACAATCTTGAATGATATTAGCATTCCCTATGACATTACATTACAATTCTGACCTTTCCCACTGCCCAAGACACTAACATGCTTCATGGTGCCTCTGCATATGCAAACATGCTTCCACAGCTCAGGTGATAGAAATCAATGTCTGAACCTTTCATTTACATCGTACCTATAAGTTATTAATGCCTTTCTTAATTAGACCCAACAAGGATCATTCTTTCTTCTTTCAGTCTGTACATCCTGATTATTATATGAATAAAAAAAATCAAATAAATGTTCCAAAAAGTCTTTCTGTAATCGTTCTGAATCTGTAATCAGTAACACCTGGAAGCTTTTTTTTTTTATTGTGTGTGTGTGTGTGTGTGTCCATTTACATACTTTGCCCCTGTCTTGCTCATTTGGCATTAATATGAATTTAAATGTAAAATTATTATTTATATTCTACATTGTTAAATTCTTGTAAAGCTGCTTTGTGGCTGATGTTTAATGATGTCCATCATTAAAGGGGTTCACAAAATTAAATCGAACTGAAAACAGACAAGCAACAAAAACATAATAATAGTAATAAAAATGATAATAAAAATGATAATGATGATTAGGAGAAGACGAAGATATAGAATAAAGAGGGAAAGAATATGCTATAATGGTGATCTATACAGTGTTTATGTGGCAAACATTTTTAAAAAAGTATGTTTTTGTGTAAACGCGACATCCATTAAGTGCACCCAGGAGAGATTTCAGGTCACATTAAAATCTTTTCCACTTCCACTTCATTTGCTCTGCTTTAAATAAACAATCTGGTGGCCAATTCATTCAAACAATATGCTTAGCAAAGTACAGAGTGTTTTTGGCCAAGAACAACAACAACAGCAACCACAAAAACGCCTAAAGAAATAAAAAATGTGTAAAAGATTTAAAAAAGAATTCAGCACGATGGATGAGTTGCACATCTGGATGGATGGAATGACAGATGGATGGCCAGCAATGAAAAATTCCTGGGTCTCTCTCTACCCACCTTCTCATTAATGCGTCATTACACTGGCCTTTTAAAAAAAAAAAAAAAAAAAATTTAATTGTTACATTATAGTACATTTGACAGCAAATTAAAACACAATTTCCTTATTGATTCTTTTTAGTTTGCAATTAGTATCTAATTAGTTCCATATATAACATAAAAAATTATATTATATTAGGTCCTGCTTTATAACTGTTGATTATTTTCTTAACTATAACAGCATGTAATTTATTCCTGACTTATTCAGGTGCTAATAAGGAAACAAGAATGAAGCAGGTGTAGGTTTCCATTTACTCTAATATTGTTTGTCTTAATGCGTCCCTAGAAATGCCTATTCATTCGTTGATTTTTTATTTTTTTTAGTTAGTTAGTTTTATTTAGTTTAATGGAAGAATCAGCTAACATAGTCATTATAGATGCTTATTGTAGGCCATTAATAAGGTTTTTGATTAGGTTTGGGATTAATAAAATATATTTGTTGTTAGATATCTAAAGATAATCTATAAAACTTTTCTGTATTTTTATATTTCTGTATTTTGTTTTAATTTCTTTTTTCCATCTTTTTATGCTGAAGTTTTTGGTTTGTTTGCTATAAATGGAAATCAGTCTCCTTGATGGAAATGATGACCACTTTGCATAAAAGATTTTGGAACCATTGTGAGTTGAGCACAAAAGTCTGATGCTAGAAGAGGAGAGGGTGTAAGACATAGAGCCTGATTCTTTACATTTAAATCTTCTACGTTTACAGGTATCTTCACTGTTTGTACTCTTTGTTAATGACTTTTGGTTGCTTGGATATGGGTTGAAGTCTGTTTTTTTCCCTTTGTATTATTTAGTAGCATATATTATTGTATTTGAGCACACATTTTATTGAACATTTCACAATATACTTAACAAAAGATTATTGGGTTATATATTTTTACTCTTTCAGCTATAATTATAAGTTGTTTTTATACTCTACAGCTACTTGATCATGATGAAGCTGTTCAGTCTCCTATGTCTGATTGGTGAGAAATGATTTTTAACTGTTTTTAGATCACATTATTCTTAGAGAAATTATTTGATGATGATTTGCTGGGATTTTTGGTTTAAGCCTAAATTTATACAAAATTAAATGAAATTGATATTTAAATAATAAATATAAGTGTTTTGAAAAATTGTACTAATTTATATTGGTTAATGTTAGCACTTACTACTATTAAAATTGCTGATTATTTATGACCAGGGATCTAATATTAGGTGCTGGATCATAAATCTTGATACTATGATGCTATACAGGGGCAAATATGGTAACATTATGCATCTTACACGTTAGTGGTCATTTACAATGAGGTAAATGGTGACGTTTTACAGAATGCACTGTAGACAAAATATGTTTAAAAATGAAAATATATCTATTTACATTTTTTAAAAATTTCACTGCAATATTCTGTTGTATACTATATATACTTTGTGTTAGGGGGGAAAAATTGTTAGTATCAAACAATGAATTAACTGTTTTTTTTTTACCAGAGGCCAAAAAATAAAATAAAATAAAATTTGCACAGTTTTACTGTTTTTCATAAGTATTTCTGTTTTATCCCTAGCCTGCCTTTATTTATTTATTTACTTTATTTATTGATTGATTTTGCCAACAGGTTTCCCATTTGCCCTGTCCATCCCAGATTGGACACAGGTTGCCCCTCTTCTCATCAAGCAGTTAATGACTTGGCCAGTGGCACAGAATTACTGCAGGACAAACCACCTTGATCTGTATTCAATTACAGGTCCACGTGACCAAGCAATGCTAATTAATGAAATGAATAATCATAATGAGATGGTGGCTGTCTGGACAGGTCTGTACAATGATCTGGACAACTGGTACTGGTCCTATAATCACTTGCCATTGAAGAATCAAAGTCAGTGGTACTTTGCTCCAGGATACCCTTATAATGGGTATGGACTAGATGTGTGTGGAGCAATGGACTGGAATGGAAAGTGGATAATTATCAGATGCCTCATCACTATACCCTTTATATGTTATGACGGTGAGTCAACATGCTGATTTCATTTCACCTGAATGAGTTGTACAGGATAACTAGATCTCAGAGATGTGATTAGTACTGATGTTAAAGGTCTGTCTTGTGTGTATTTTTATTACCATTCCTAGTTTTAGTGTGTTTCTTTTTTTCCTCTGCATGCCCTACCATTTCGAATATGATATAACTTGCTCTACAAAACAAATATTGTTTCTGCTGTAACTTGTTGATTGTGCTGGCACCTAATGGTTCACGGGAAACTCACCCCAGGTTTGCAGAGAGCAAGTTCATTATTTCTTCAATGTTTACAGCAGGCTCAAAAATATGCTAGGTTCATAATTGAAGGTCAACAACTTCTGATTGTGGGAAAATGTGATCTAATCATAGTGTCATATGGATAGTGCCAGACAGGCTGGTTTCAGTATTTCAGAAACTCCTCACCTCAGCATCAGGAGTAATTTCCATGTTCATGTGAGAAGTTGGGGTTGAATGACCAGACTAGTTTTAGCTGACAGGAAGGCCAGAGAAACTTTTCTTTTAACAACCCTGTGAACAGAAAAGCAGCACAGAACAAAAATGTCCCTGATCTGCATTTTCTGAAATACTCAGTCCAGACTGGTGAAGTCAATCATGTCAATGTCTATGTAAATGAATTAAAATAAATTGCTATTGTTTTCAATGATATTTGTCAAGAACATGATTGCATTGAAAAATATTGAATTAGAAGCTGCACCATGAAATGGTAACAAATCAAATCTGTATGTGTTTTTTTTTTCTGTTTTAGAGACAAACAGTTATGCCAACAGGTTTGTTGTCTACCCTCAGGATACCTTTAACTGGTTTCAGGCTCAGTCGTATTGCCGAACCTATCACACAGATTTAGCCTACACGTTCAACAACGACGACGTCACCCTTGCGGTGCAATGCGTAATGCAAACTAGCTATAACGCTGCTTGGTTTGGTCTAACTAGAGACACTTGGAAGTGGTCAAATGGGAGGGCGCCTTCATACCTTCCATGGTCAGCTCTCCAACCAGATAATTATTATCTGTGGGAGAATTGTGGAGTGGCACAAGATGGATTGCTCTTCGATGATATATGCACCAACTTGTACTATTTTGTCTGTTCTGCTTGTGAGTGTTTTATTTTCTTGAAACTCTCTCCATATGTAACAGGTGTAAAAATAGTATTCCTTTGGCTCTGTCTTTGTAGTTTCTTTGCATGTTCTCTCTCTCTCTGTGTGGGTTTGCTATAAATTCTGTTTTCACCCTCTAAACACTTTTTTTTATGCTGTGTGGTGATCCAGGGGTTTGAATCAGTGCTTGTATCATGTCTTGAATATTCATGTCTTGAATATTCACCTATACTTTGCTGAGGTGTGTTTTTGTCTTCCACAGATCTAAACAAGACGCAATTCTTGAAACTGGAGGTTTTATCAGATGCGAGTGTGCTTGACCCTGCCGTGCAGTCGACTATTTTAGATTTGGTAGGTTACATAAAGGGTCTTTTTTTTTGTATGCTTGTGTTTTTTTTGTGTTTGGATATTTTACAAATGTCAAGTATTAATTTGTACTAGTCTTGTATGGACAGGAATTTTTTATTATTATTTTAAGCATTAATTTTTTTTTTATTTCTAAATTGGTTGTTAAATTTGATTCATACAATTGTCAATATTCCAGATATTGTTTTTGCACAGCAAACCAAAAAAGTATTATTATTATTATTATTATTGTTGGATTATTAAGCTAAATTTGGCTTTAACCCAGGATCAATGTTTGCCCAGCTCTGGAGGAGTAATATTACAGAAAGAGTATTACTTAAAGTAACAGAACAGCTTTTTATTCATTAGTAATAAAATATTGGTTCTGTTCTTCAGATCACCCAGAAACTGCATGAAAACGGCATGTCAGTGAACACCACTGTAGCCTGGAAGGTGCAGTCAGATGGAAGCATCTTTCACAAGAAAGAACAGGACAAAGGACAAGCTTAAAATGCTCCTGGATTAAAGAATTAACCAATGTATAATTTGAAATGTCTCTAGAATGTACCTGTGATAATGATTCATTTAGATGCAAGAAAAATAAGTAGATTCAATAAAACAAGTAGAATGACTTGAATGAATGAAGAAATACACATAGAGGACAATATAATAACTATAGTTATGCTAACGTGTTAGCATAGTGCAACAGGAGAATTATTATTTTTGGCAGAGGGGACAAGCTAGATGTACATTTAAATGATATTAATGTTATTGCTAGAATATAGACATTCACTAGTTGATGTGTGTACATATAAGTATATAGTATTTGTACATGCATACATAATTAATTGATTAAGACAACCTATGTAGTATCTGTGATGGGAATAATTATTCATTCTGTGGTTAGTGCATACAAGCTTGAATGATATTAGCATTCCCTATGACATTACATTACAATTCTGACCTTTCCCACTGCCCAAGACACTAACATGCTTCATGGTGCCTCTGCATATGCAAACATGCTTCCACAGCTCAGGTGATAGAAATCAATGTCTGAACCTTTCATTTACATCGTACCTATAAGTTATTAATGCCTTTCTTAATTAGACCCAACAAGGATCATTCTTTCTTCTTTCAGTCTGTACATCCTGATTATTATATGAATAAAAAAAATCAAATAAATGTTCCAAAAAGTCTTTCTGTAATCGTTCTGAATCTGTAATCAGTAACACCTGGAAGCTTTTTTTTATTCTGTGTGTGTCCAAACATTTTTAAAAAAGTATGTTTTTGTGTAAACGCAACATCCATTAAGTGCACCCAGGAAAGCTTTCAGGTCACATTAAAATCTCTTCCACTTCATTTGCCCTGCTTTAAATAAACAATTTGGTGGCCAATTCATTCAAACAATATGCTTAGCAAAGTACAGAGTGTTTTTGGCCAACAACAACAACCACAAAAACGTAATTTATTGATCAGTGATCTTATATTTCTTATATTTGTTGTTTGAAAAACAAGCCTTTTGATAATTGCTCATTTTTCTGCATGAAGAATCTGAATCAGGGAGGAATATTTGTGCTAAAACAGATTATGTTTCAAAACCATAGTTCCAACAGACACTGAATAAACATGGTATGTTTGAGAACAATTGAATGGACATCGTTTTACAAGAAGGACAAATAAATACATAAATAAATAAATAAATAAATATTCACTCCTGTTTCAATTGATCACATTCTTAAAATCATTTATTTTTCTTCCTCTGATTTATATACTGCAACTAAAAGAGGCTTGGGACCATATGTTTTTTAGGCAGGATAAAATTAATAACAACATAGCCTCATATAGCCCTATATAGCGTGATAAAGTGCTGTAAACTCCATACAGCCGCATTAACATTATAGCTATTTAGACAGGATGTAATCTCTTCTACAATTGCTAAATAACAGAAGTGTAGTTGATAGTGATAGCTGATTGAGTTCTATGCTGTTGTTTCGTTCAGCAAAATTTATAGTTTTTAGTTACACAGATGGGTGTGAATGTTTGTCTTGCGCCTCTATCCATCACAAGACACTTTATTTGTTAAGAAAAACTATTCAAATAGTCACTTATTTCGTGCCAGCGATGTAGTTTTAGAGGTGTCAGGACTCGCCATAAACAGTATCATTATTGTGCTGTATGTTTAACATCACTGTATGCCACAATTATTATTAATTTCGTTTTACCGAATTGTTTTATACAAAAAAGGAAAATGTTGTGTGCATGCCCGTCTGTGCTTAATTGTCTGCTTTGAGTATTTCCTTTTCGCTTTGTGTGTGTGTGTGTGTGTGTGTGTGTGTGTGGAGATGAATTGGACAGGATTGAAACTGAGAATGAATTGGACAATGGGAAGTTTGGGTTTTGTCATATGCAGCAGTGCAGGTATTTCAGCAGCAAATAAAAACAGCTGTCGTCTTATTATTAATGCAGATATGTGAATTAAAGAAAATACGATGGATTTTTTCTACAGAAGCAGGGGGAAAAAAACCTTCTAAACATGTCACGAACATCTATAGAACATTTCTTTTTTCCTTCATAAACTTTAAACACCTCTAGCGCTAAACACAACTAGAGAATTCAATGTAATGCCTCCCTCTGGTGGCACAAAACAGGAACTGCACCCTACAATCAGTTCCCTGAAATCGTGTAGCAGGATAAGCAAGAATCTAGAAGCCAAAAAAAAAGGGCCAGTATTTTTCCAGTATTGTACTATTTTGAATAAAATCTAAGACAGTAACACGACACAACAGCAGGATTCCAAGGATTTTAATACCATTTAATTCCGTACATATAATATTTGCGTACAGTATGATTAACGTTATATCTTTTGTACACAAGCTAATTTTTGACAGATAGGATCTACTGAAGAGTTTTATTGTGAATACAGCCATCACAAGCATAGGAAGTACAAGAACTGTGGATGGTGAGAGAAGGTAAAACAGTCCGTAGTGACATCTACTGGGCGGACAGCATCATAACAAACTCTAAACCACACACACACACACACACACACACACACACACACACACACACTGAATTAATCAAACTCAACCCATACCAAATATGCTTAGACACAAGTGATTTTCCAGTCTGCATTATACTACTACTACTACTACTACTAATGATGATGATGATGATAATAATAATAATAATAATAATAATAATAATAATAATAATGTGTGTTTGTGGTACCATCAAAGTCCACAGTGCCATCTCCATTCAGATCCATCTCCTTCAATATCTCCTCCAGCTCTCCTTTTTTGAGTTTCTCACCCAGTAATGTTTTTACTGCCTCCTTCATCTCATCTAGAGTGATCTTTCCATCCCCGTCTGTATCAAACTAACCAAAACAAGAAGCTTTATTTTTTCTTTATTTTGGGTTTGAGTTTTCAGTGTGCTGGCGGAAAAAGACGTGTGTGTGTGTGTGTGTGTGTGTGTGTGTGTGTGTGTGTGGCAGTTCACCTGTTTAAAGGAACACTTGAGTTCTTTCAGTCCCAACATATGAGCCGTCTCAACCATCATCCTCGGTCCCATCAGCTCACAGAAATCATCAAAATCCATCAGTCCACCCACTGTAAGTTGAATAGGTAGTAGGATGGTTACAGAAGAATAGGTAAACTATATACACTAACACACACACTAGACACTCACACCTCATCTTGATCTGCTGAATGATTTCCAGTAGCTCCATCTCAGTAGGCATGTAGCCCATCGTCCTCATGCACTCTGCCAGGTCTTTGTAGTTCAGATATCCATCCTGGTCATAATCAAACTCCTTAAACGCCTCGGCCAGCTCTAAACAGCACCACCACACTTACTTCAGAAATGGTTTCCATGTCGTGGTAGCTGATTTATCTGCAACACCTCTACATTAACTTTTGATCAATCCAATAGATTGCAAGGGTCTGAGTAAATGTTTTTTTTACTAAACAGTTTCAAGAAGGAATGGATGAAGGACACTCACCATCTAATTCAGGCTGGGATAATTCTCTTTCCTAATAAAGGAATAGAGTTCGAAGAAAAGTCTTTTATGACTGTAGTATCACGACTTGACTAAATCTATCACTAAATCAAACAGGCATCTTGCTCACCATTTCTCACACACTCAAAGACAAACACAATTCAACAAGTAGGCAGCAGCCACACACTTAGTCATGAAGTTATGAATGAAGATGTTACTTTTTATTTTGCGTTTCTTTTGTAAATCCTTGTTGAGACTAATTAAGAGAGGCGTTAAGCTATGATGAGCTGTTATTACAGCTGCCTGGAAGGCATTACAAGGAGATTAACCCCCTCTACACTGTTCACATGGAAGTAACAGAAAGACACACACACACACACACACACACTTTACAGACATTTCTGCTTCATTTCTGTTTCATATCATATCATACAGTACCTTGCATGAGTATTCACTCCCCTTGAATTTTCCAAAATTTTGTGTTGATACCTTCTCAAATAGATTTCTTAGGAATGCGATCACATAAATCTACACAAAATATCTCCATAACATTAAGGTGGTGAAGAGTTAATATATAGTTTGATTTTTGTTGCGATTAAATCAATTACATTTGACCTTTTGACCTTTTGCCAAATCACACAGCATCAGGAAAATTTGGAATATGCTGAATGTTTGGCAGAAACACTGCTCATTATTATGAGAACACTATTTCAGAGTGAAGCATGCTGGTGGGAGACCCAAGCTGGGTGGATGCTTTTTTCCAGCAGGACCTGGCAACCCAGTCAGGGTTGAGGGCAAGATGGATGGAGATAAATACAGGGGACCCTATTAGACCCCAAGCATGCTGTATAGGTAAAAATCCCAGTTGAGGGCAAGATGGATGGAGTTAAATACATGGGACCTTATTAGACTCCAAGCTTGCTGTATAGATGCTGTAAAAATCCCAGCTGAGTCCAAAACCATTGCACTAAACCATGTGGAAAGGTTCAAGGGGGTGAATATTTGTGCAACACATAGTAGCTATTAAAACTATTTAGCAGGTTTGTCTGTGTTTTTGTGTGCATGTGTCTGGTAATATACCTGTCCAAACACATTATTAAGCAGGTTTGTGTACATCTTATTCATGGCTTCTTCATTAGATTTCTTGGTTTTTGTTTTCTTCACTGTATCTGATGATGATGATGATGATGTCTTTCGTAGGCTGGGTTTAAGAGCAACTCCTTCAGCTATAGCACTGTGACAGGAAGAGAGAGAGAGAGCAACATATATATATATATATTTATTTTTATTTTTTTTTTAGAAAATCTGTAAACACACTCAGGAAACAAACAAATTGGCCTGCATAAACATCTGAACTTTCCAACATCAAAGCATCAAATTACATTCCAATGAATTAAATCTAACGTCTATTAAAAAACAAAAACCTAAGCCATATATAAAACAAATCTGGAGCACTCAGCACCAAGCTACTCTTAGTTCATTAAAAAAATATATAAATACTGTTTTCTGGTACCTGTCTGTGGAAGGTGCTCTCTCGCCCTTCTGTGCCATTCTACGGCTCAAACAAGAAAAGACAAGAAAAGAAGAGTTTAATTAATTTATTTATTATTTCATGAATCTTAAATCGAGTTCAGAATATCACGTATAAGCTAATAAGCACTCGGACAGCACACAGCACATAAAAAGAAATACACAGATGAATCCACACACTTAGACTGCAAAAAGCTCAACTCTTTTTTTCTTTCTTTTCTACAAGATTTTTTTTGTTTGCACAAGAAAAACAAATGAAACACTATTTTAAAGTCAAGAATCCAGTACATAAAAGCAGCATAAATACTAACTAAAGAAGACGAACAATATCTGGCCAAAATAACATCTGGTCTCCTTACTTTTAAGCGGATATCTTACTGTTGATTACACGTCAGATTGATTTATGTGTCGTTGTGTTAGACGTATTATTTAACTGGCCTTAAAACTATTATTTAAAATATCATATATTTGTATTATATGGACATTAACAAACAGGGTTTTTAATGGTATGGTACATATCTGAGCAGATTCACTGCACTGCAAAAAGTGAAAATAACTTGTACTAGTTGTTATAGTGTCCTACCTTTAGTTAAAGGAACAGGTCCGAGAAGAGAGGGATGAGATTAGGGCTAAAAGACTGAATATAAGCTTCTGTATGCAACCACACCAAAAGCACTAGACTAACACGGATGAAGCCACTGAGATCGTTCCACTTTTTGCTTGTATATTTTTTGTGTGCTCCCTGATTCCTCCTTCTCCTGCCTTCCTTCATCCGTCCTCCATTGGAAAGGATAAGAGGTGATTAGCAGGTTAAATGTGGTCAGATTAGTGTGCAAACATGAGAGTGTGTGACAGAAGAGCAAAGTTCAGAGTAGTATTCGTGCTGATGGTAAGCCAAAATAACAACACTAATATGAATTATTACATTATTACAACCTGCTATCACTCGGATGCAGAAATGATTATAGAAATAATTTTAAAGCCATTATATCAGAACAATTGTATTACATAGCTGAAAAAAAATGGAAAATTGCTTTCTACTCGAAATGTTTATTGGCATTTAGATAGGCTTCTTGTCAGTCATTTTGTAGCCATAACTCCAATGCCTAATAACATCATCTATCCATATTTTTTTGCATTCAGTGTTAAGTCTAGTTGAATCACACTGGAAGTGTTGGAGAAGCTTTGTTTATTGGGACCGGGACAGTGAGTAAAAAAAAAAAAAAATCAAATCTTATTCAGCTCCACCGATTTAATTGTCAGAGACTTGACTCAACACACACACACACACACACACCAAACTCTCCAAATGTTACATAATGCATCTTTAACCCTTTACTGCATGGCGTTGCCATATGGCAACTATTAATTTATCTCCAATTATTTTGATAGATTATAACTCAAAACTACTTTTTTCTATGTAACTGGAAAAAGGTGGTTTTAACTTAAAAAAAACCCCCAATAAATACCATGTCACATGACTAGTGACACATGACACGTGACTTTTCTGCAGTCACATGGCATGGTGAAGGTCATCATCAGGGGGCTCTCAAAATTTGATGAATATTTCAATATTTACACAAAACTGCTTAAAGTAAAAAATTAAAACATTATCTGAGGTTAGTTTACATTTGTGTTTTATCACTTAAGCTAGTTTATATATTTTGAGTATTCTGATAAATGCTAAAATGTAATCGTTGCCATATGGCAACAACATGCGATAACTGAACTGGGGTGCAATTCATGAAATGAAAATAGCCTACATAGGAAAGGCATGGAAAGACACGATGATCCCCTTCAAAGGCAAGAACCAGCTGAAGCAGTATGTCCCACTGAAGCCGAAACGCTGGGGGTACAAGGCGTTCATTTTGGCAGAACAGAATGGCATTGTATATAACTTTGATGTCTACACAGGGCCAATTCAGCCACCTAATGGATACCCTGACATTGGTGCAAGTGGTAACATTGTGTTGAAGCTGGCCTTTGTTGTACCCTGCAACATGCCATACAAGATAATCTATGACAGGGGTGTCCAATCTTATCCACAAAGGGCCGGTGTGGGTGCAGGCTTTCATTCCACCTGAGCAGAAGCCAAACCTGAGTCTACTGAAAGCCAAGATCTGTTGATTAGCCAGTTGGAAACAGGTGTAGCTCCTGCTTGGTTGGAATGAAAACCTGCACCCACACCGGCCCTTTCTGGATAAGATTGGACACCCCTGATCTATGACAACTGAATCTGAAATGTGGATCTTCAAGTACTCCTTGAAAAAAAGAAGATCCACAGCATAGGAACAGTCAGACAAAACCGTCTTGCAGGATGTACATTCATGAATGACCAAAACATGAAGAAGAAAGGACAAGGCACACATCAGGAGAAGATTACCACTCATGATGGTGTGAACCTGAGGGCTGTCACATGGTTCAGCAACCACTCTGTCACACTTCTGAGCACCTTTGTTGGAGCAAATTCTGTGACACGTGCAGAGACAAAATAAAAAGCATGAAAGGAGTGGATCTTCTTGATAACTACCACACCAAGATCCACTCCAAGATGTGGTACCATCGGATCGTGTTCCAGCAACACTGACCACAGGCCCTTACAAGGAATTGAGAAAGGAAGATGTAAGGTGCTTGGATGCAAAGGCATTGCGAGGACCAAGTGCTCAAAGTGTTCTGTCTACCTCTGCATCACAAGTGAGCAGAACTACTTCTTGGAATTTCACAAGGGCTGAAATAGAATTAAATTAGGAAATAGCATGGAGGGTTAGAATGACAGTAGGATTAAAATGTAGGACATAAAAAGGTCCACAATGAAAATACAAATTGGTTATACTTGTCCAATGTCTTTTAGAATTGTAACAAATTTGACCATCTTTCTGGGTGGACATACCTGTGCTATAATCTGTGATTAACTGTGATTAAAACAACACTAATTTTGTTGATCTAAAATTGAGTCATGAATTTCATTAAATAAAATTAAGATATGTATAATCTTTTGTCTATAAAAAGTGTGTTTTCTAAGAAAAACAAGACATTATGATACTTTCCACCACTGCACATTGTTGCCATATGGCAACAATTTATAAACTACCCGCATAAAATTTTTTTTTTAATTTTTTACATTTTTTTTTGTATATTTTTATTTCTTTAACTAATTTAAGCAATAAAAATCGAAAAAAAAATTTTTTTGATGCAAGTATAATAATTCATGCAGTAGAGGGTTAAACCATAAAAAGACTTCAAACCAGTAAGACAGAATAATATATTACTGTATAAAACGCGCCCTCGTGTGGCGCAGGACAAATTTCCGAAAGTGAAAGCAGCACACACAGGCGTTATTTCCTGATCTCGATGGCGGACCGAAATAGAATCGCGACCTTTTTATCATTAAATCTTAAATTTAAGCTGTAAAAAAAACACAGATTAGGTTCAAGATTCTAATAATCTGCACGAGCTGATCTGAAGACAGTGTGGACAAAATGAAGGGTAAGCTCGCGCACACGGTCGCATTCGTGGCCTAATTATCCATGCATTTTAATGGAGATTTCCTGTAAAAACAGACTGGGAAAGAAGCAACGTCGTTAACTGAATGATTGCGCGGTTTTTACTGATGTGTTTTGAGCTTTACTCTGATTATTATTTTTTGTTTCCAGGAACGTTCTTGTGTTTCAGCATCGTGGTTCTCTGTTTGAGGCGCATGATGGCTGCAGGTAAGAAAACTGAACGCAGAAACCCTTTGGATTAAAAACAGACCAATCACATGAAATCAAACCTCCTTCACTGAAAGAAATCCTACCCTATTCTACTGATAGGCTGAATACACCTACAAATGTTTTGCAAATTCATACCAGATTTCCAGATTTAAAACACATATTTTGACCTTCAGCCATATCTATCCTTCATTATAGTGTTACCTAGCATGTGGTATGGTCAAAAGTATGCAGACACCTGACCATTACACCCACATTGTACTTCTTCACTCAAAAGTTGGAAGCACAGAATTGTATAGCATGTAACAATGCAATTTACCCTTCATGGGAATTAAGAGGCCCAAACCTGCTCCATCTCTTGTGGGTGAATGAGCACAAATCAACAAAGTCACTGTCTAGAATCAAACCAATAAGAGAAAAAACCACAGACAGAACAAAAAAAATGGAAAATCAAACCATTGGTAGATCAAAGCAACAGTGGAACAAACCACTTGTAGGTCAGACTAGTGAATGGTCTAGCCACTGGAAGATCAAATATTGAAAGGTAAAAACTAAAGGTAAAAAAAAGTTAAAAACTAGTGCAAAAACTTTTCACTTCCTTTTCTGCAGTCACATGGCATGGTGAAGGTCATCATCAGAGGGCTCTCAAAATTTGATGAATATTTCAATATTTACACAAAACTGCTTAAAGTAAAAAATTAAAACATTATCTGAGGTTAGTTTACATTTGTGTTTTATCACTTAAGCTAGTTTATATATTTTGAGTATTCTGATAAATGCTAAAATGTAATCGTTGCCATATGGCAACAACATGCGATAACTGAACTGGGGTGCAATTCATGAAATGAAAATAGCCTACATAGGAAAGGCATGGAAAGACACGATGATCCCCTTCAAAGGCAAGAACCAGCTGAAGCAGTATGTCCCAATGAAGCCGAAACGCTGGGGGTACAAGGCGTTCATTTTGGCAGAACAGAATGGCATTGTATATAACTTTGATGTCTACACAGGGCCAATTCAGCCACCTAATGGATACCCTGACATTGGTGCAAGTGGTAACATTGTGTTGAAGCTGGCCTTTGTTGTACCCTGCAACATGCCATACAAGATAATCTATGACAGGGGTGTCCAATCTTATCCACAAAGGGCCGGTGTGGGTGCAGGCTTTCATTCCACCTGAGCAGAAGCCAAACCTGAGTCTACTGAAAGCCAGGATCTGTTGATTAGCCAGTTGGAAACAGGTGTAGCTCCTGCTTGGTTGGAATGAAAACCTGCACCCACACCGGCCACCCAAACCTGCTCCATCTCTTGTGGGTGAATGAGCACAAATCAACAAAGTCACTGTCTAGAATCAAACCAATAAGAGAAAAAACCACAGACAGAACAAAAAAATGGAAAATCAAACCATTGGTAGATCAAAGCAACAGTGGAACAAACCACTTGTAGGTCAGACTAGTGAATGGTCTAGCCACTGGAAGATCAAATAATAAAAGGTAAAAACTAAAGGTAAAAAAAAGGTAAAAACTAGTGGGGGTTGTTGTAAATTTATTTGCTCTAATAGTTGAATATTTTTTTGTAATTCTTTCCCATCTCTCCCTCTCTCTTTCCCTCTCTCTCTCTCTCACACACTCTTAGAGACTTTTTTTGTAAACTGTTCTGAGACTGTAATTATGGGGAAATATGGTTCCTCTGTGGTTCTCCCATGTTGGCTTACCCCTAACACTAACGCAGAAACATGGGAGGTTCGTTGGTACCGCCCAAACCAGTTCAAAGAGCCACTATTATTTTACACGGACCGTAAAGTCATTACAGACTATCAAGAGATTTACAAGAATCGGAGCTCACTGACCCAGCGCAACCCTCAGTCTACCGGGCTCAAACAGGGAGACGTCTCCTTGAAGTTGGACAACCTTGGTTTGTCAGACATTGGGATTTTTCACTGCTACGTGAGTGGAGACACATCATATGACAGCAGTACTGTGACACTCAGTATAACTGGTGAGTAGATGTCTGGTGTGGTTCAATTGTTGGATGGATGGATGGATGGATGGTTGGATGGATGGTTGATGTTTCTCCACACATCTGAGAATCATTATCTTTATCCCCCTCCCTCTCCAATCCCTCTTTCTCTCTCTCTTTTCCATTTTCCCTCTCTCAGCTCTGGGCTCTATGCCTATCCTTTCTCTGGAGCACCACCACGACTCTGTGAACCTCACCTGTACTTCATCTGGCTGGTTTCCTCAACCAAGACTCCTGTGGAAATTCACCAAAGAAGGAGATGTTCTTTCTGAGCTTCGAACCCCCATTTACACTAAACAAGGGAACGGCCTGTTTTCTATTAAGAGCTGGGTCATCCTGTCATCTTCTGTCTCTAACACCATCACCTGTTCTGTCGCTCTGTCAGAGGAGAAGAGAAATGTGAGCGTGAACTTAGAGCCCCGCGTATCAGGTTGGTATAATGTTTGATTTCAAGTAAGGAGACATAGGGAGGTGTGAAAGGAATCCACAATTTTAAATCTAACTAGTTAAATGCAACACTAATTATCTTATATTTTTAAGCACATTATTGATCAAAGTAGGTCAGCCTAATCGCCTGCGGTGTTTTAACACTTAATACTTTTGCCCTCTTTCAGTTGAGAATAGTGGAGTGTGGAAGATTCTTTTCACTATGGCACTGTTGTGTGTACTGGCTCTGATCGGCATTGGCTTCTTCCTCTACAAAAAATACAAAGGTTTATTTATATTATTTATATACAGTTTTGTATGTTTCGTGCAGTGCACTGTTGTGATTTTATTCCTTCTTTTTTATATATTTGTGTATCTTTGTTGTAGGATACCATGCAGTTAGTAGAGGCAAAATGCCAGAACTACAACATCCAATAGGTATGTGCATCCTTTATGTCTAAAACCCTTTTACTGGTCTACAGAAAATATGTTGTGTCTGTGGAAGTTTACATATTCTCATTTACTGTGTTTCTGCATTTCATTCCTCCATTTTTGATTTTATTTTTCAGTTTGCATTAAAGCAAACATGGTGGACTTGACAAAAGGTAAGGTATGATTTATGTTTCTTCCAGTGTAAATGAAATGTGAAATTGTGTATAATTTTAAAATTTAATGGACATAAAAAGCCTACACACCCCTGTTAAAATGGCACATTTTTTTCACCCTCAAAGTGAAAGTACAGTATATTAAACTATGTGGAACACAGGAAACTTGGTTGCATAAGTGTGCACACCTTTTTATAATTGGGAATGTGGCTGTGTTCAGAATGAATCAATCACATCCAATATAATATTCAAAAGTAATCATGTGCCATGCTGATAGACCCTTACCCAAAAAGACTTATGCAACCAAGTTCTAGAAACTTTTTTATTTTTCCCTAAAATAGCTAAAGGTGCTTCTACATGTTACTGTATTTTAAAGTGTACTTTTACTTATACAGTGTGTTTGTTTCCTGAGATTACTATATATATTTTTATATATATATATATATAGAAGGGTAACACAATTATTTTTTAGGACCTGCTGAATAAAAACATACTTTCCCATGACTGTAAATATGTATAGTTTGAGAGGAAAGGTTCATCATATGCCATTCATATTTAACCTATCTACCAGATAATCACTATTTTTTTTCAATATTTCATTTTAAGGTCAGCCTACAAATATGGAGGACTTAAGAAAAGCAACAGGTAGGTCTGCTTGTTCAAAATATCAGCATACAAGGAAACATAGACGTTTTACATTGGGGATGCAAGGATTTTAAGCAGGAGATGCTGTAACTTCACAAATAAATGATAGTCAAATGACATACAAACTCCCTCAAACTATATAAAATACTCTGTTTATGGAGTATTGTTATTTCTTATTTGCTTATATATTATACTATTATATATTATAGTAATTGCATTTTCCAAATATTGAAGTGTAATTTATTAATTATTTTTTCTCACTTCACAGTGGCCATCACGTTAGATAAGGAGAAGTGTAAGAAAGAGCACCTAAGATTTAACCCTCATGGTAATCTTGTGAGAGATGCAGATGAGGCTGCTGATAAGTATAAAGCACATGGTTTTCCTTATGAATTATGTGTAAAAGGAAGTGAGAGTTTCCACTCGGGTCGTGTATATTGGGAAGTTGGATTAAAAGTACCAAATGTTCCACCCAAAACGTCATGGCTGATTGGAGTCGCCAAAGCTTCATATACCATAAGTGATGAAAAGAGTCATTTTACTCCTTCAAATGGATTTTGGTTTTTGTGCTCAGACCCAGAAAATGGTCTCCGTGTTAACACTGAACCCGAAACCTCACCTTTGGTAGACACAACACCAGAGTGTGTTGGAGTTTTGCTCGATTTTGACAAAAGTGAGCTTTCATTTTACAGTGCTACAGATGGTGTGCATCTCTTTACAATGAGAGTCAATTTCCAAGAGGAAGTTGTGCCTCTGTTTAATCCAGGAATAGGTGATAAGGCTCCACTACACATAAAAAACCCACAGGTTAACACACAAAACGAGGCTGGAGGGAGTACTAGTCCTACAGCCAATGTTACAAATCAACATGTATAAATAATACTAAGAAAGAACTACGTTTTTTCCATTATGGAAGCTCAAAATGGAACCACGTGATTATACTTTAGTCCCTAGTTCCTTGTTGTTTTATGTAGTGATGTGTCTTCATAGAATGTTGTTTCATTTCACCATGTACTGCACCAGCTGTATATGGTTGAAATGACAATTCTTGACTAGAAAATGGACAAAATTCGTATTGACTTTTATTGAAAAGTTTGGATTGTTATAATTACTAAAAATTGCAAAAAACAAAACAAAAAACATTCACGTAACTCATTGGACTGATGGGTTTCCTGAAACGGCTGGTCAAATATTCCACTAACTCTCATAGACATTCATCAAACATCAAACTATCTTTACATTTTCAAACTTTCAGACTGGCTTTGTCATGTCACCATCAAAATTTGTCATGATTAACTTTATCTATCTAGATACCTCATGCAATGAGACAAAAAATACCACACAAGCAGTCACACTGTGGGTCCTTTTGTATTGTTTAAGCTTTTAAGCCTCTGTTTTCATTCTTGTTTATATTGATGATTAAAAAAAACAATTTATATGAACATATTGCATTTTGGAAATATTACAGGTACGGATGGAAGGCAGCTTACCATGTTAAAAAAGCATGTATAAAAATGTGCACATTATTTTAAGTGTGTGTGTTGTGTCTTTTTAGATTTTAAAAAAAAAAAAAAAAAAAAAAAAAAATTGTGCCAAAATTGGAAAGACTGGTCTGTGTTAAAATGCAAATATGTGTTTAAATTTTTATCAACATTTAATGGAAAAACTACCATAATTGTAAATCTTAATTAAATCTCAGTTTTAACCAGTCCTTTAGTCAACTTTGTACGGACATTATTTCTAGTATATAAGCTCAATGGTTTAGTCGATGTAAAAAGAGAGCCAATAACGATACATTTTTTATGGGTGGCAAGAAACAATGCAGTTATTTGCATCTATTTTGCATTTATATGTTGAATTGCTGCAGTGCTTTTTTATATATACAAATATACCTTGAGTGAATGCATTTCATAGTTTTTTGTTTAATAAAATGTTTTGTTTGAACAAACCTGTTGCTTAACTCCCCCTAGTGGCAGACAAAAACAGTGCAGGATCAAATGGCGTTAAAATTCCGTCTAATGCACCACAAACCGAAATGAAACACAGCACAAGCTACGAAATGCAAATAAAGGTGTGTTATTTCTTGGTGATATACATTAATCTGTGTCTCTAAACAGCTTTTCCTCTAAAATCTTTACAATGCCATTTAAGAAAACACAAGGAAAAAAAAAATCCAAAATGTAGCACTTTTATATAAGTCGATATTTACAGAATGTACACCTTCACAAGGCTAGCTAGCACGCTAATACGAGTTCATTGTTTATACTATAAATCAACATACAGTCAATGGTCTGGGGATGGAAGATCAAAAAAAAAATAAATCAACATAAAAAATATATAAATCCTAAGGGATAAAATAAGGTTCAAGTATGTGTATGTGTGGGTTTTAGGGAATAGGTGGGAAAAAATAGGAACAGTGTAAAAGGAGGATCGTGATCACACTGATATTTTAGCTTATATAAAATACTGCAGAATTATAACCCTAAAAACAAACAGTAAAAAATTTTGATTGCTATCAGGTAATTATTGGACAAAATAAATGAAAGGAAACAATTCTACAAGGACTTAGCCTCTTCTTGGTCAATAGATAGTCAGCACTAACAGCAGAGATGAGATTAAGACCAGGTTTAAAACAATGTGATGCCTTAAAACCAGACAAAACAATAACGGAGAGAACATGGAAACCTTGGCTAGCTTGCTTAATAAAAACGTTCTGTCGGTGTTGATACTTCTTTGTATCTACACTGACTTTGAGGGAAAAAAAAAATGCTTCAGCTGAGGTTTATGTACTTACTCAGTTCCAGTCCCTGATGGTGTCTTTAAATCTGTCATTTTAAGCCAAAATATTACTAGAAATCTTCCTAATGGATTGATTTGAATATTCCCCCCCTTCATCAGGGAAACAACGTATTTAAGAAAGAATTTTGCTAGCAGTAAAAACTGTGGGGTTGTGATTGTAGTACCTAAAAACAAATCGCTAACTAGCTTAATTGTTAGCAATGATGGCATAGATAATAAAGGTAATAATAAACAAAAGGTTAAACAATATAGCCAGCCAGATAACTAACCTTATGGTTAATGAAATAAAATATGTAAAACAACATATGGTTAGTGATGCACTGAGGGGCCGTCCCTGGAACAGCTAAAACAGTGGCTAAATAACCAGCTAGCAAGATATTTATCAATGTGTGAAGTACAGCAATATAGAAACTAAATTGTAAAATGGCTGCACATTGCATAATAAACAGCAAGCTAGGTTGTTAATTAGCTCCAATCACTCAAATATATACACAAAAATTTACTTAACATACTAGCCAGCTAGTTTTATGCCAGAAGATAAAAAGAACTGGATGGTTATCACTAAGTGGTTAAAAAAAATGAGCTAGCATGCAGTGTACCACATAAATGAATAAATCATTCATTTGATAGCTGTATACTGAGGAATTTTTTTTTAAAGTAACTAAACCAAATAACATGCTAGCTTTTTTTAGCCAGCTAACATTACTCTAGGACAAGCAGAAATATGTAAAATAAAATAATTAAAAAAAAAAAAAAAAGTTACTTAATATACAACTAGCTGACTAGTGTTACACCATCACATAAATGTCAAAGGCTAGAAAACCTAGCTAACATGGTGTTAACTACTGTCAGTTTATTTAAAATAAAATAAATAGGGTCTTCTTTCCAAATAAGTAAAATACTAGCCAATTAACAAGCTAGCAAGCCAATTAACAAGCTAGCAAGGTATTTATCAGCCTGGAATATATAGTAATACATTGGCTTGCTAGCATTACACTGAGGGGTTGTTCTTGGAGTAGTTCAGATAAATAGCTTGCTTGTTGATAGTTAGCCAAGATAACTCATTAGAGTAATGCATAAAAAGTTCTTAAACACAGCTAACTGGCCAGCATTAATCATTAATGGTATAATTGACAATATACAATTCATATTGTTTTGCTGTATGAAATAAAATGTCAAGTATAGCAGCTGGCTAGAGGTGTACTGAGAGGGTTATCCTTAAACAAGCTAAGCTTGTTAGGTTGTTGGCTAGCTACCATCACTCATTTTCTTCTACATATTACTTTTATTTCATACAGAAGCTGGTCAACTTTATACTGCAGGATCACCCTTGGAGTAGTTAAAAATAAACAGCTAGCTGGCTGGGATGTTCACTACTGTCACTCAATAAGTATTAAATGAGCTGGCGTTTTACTTAGAGGCCATAACTAAACATGAGAGACAGCTAACAGTAACAGCAGTTTGCAATGTTGTCATCACTTGGTATAGGATTTCAGTATTGGTACGTCACCTCAACAGGACTGGAACTGAGAACCACCTTCATAATTGCAATCAACATATTAGCATAATAGACTTACTGTGAAATTTCCACCAGAACATTTATAATTATTTTTATATATATATATATATATATATATATATATATATATATATATATATATATATATATATATATATATATATATATATATATATATATATATATATATATATATGAGTTACAGTCCAATAATACGAGATAACATGGTCCCAACATAAGTTTTTGCCAAAGACAGGTACATAAATTTCAGATGTTTATATAGAAGTCTTTCACAATCAATCCATAGCGAGACTCCACTGGCCAAACAGGATTAGCATCGTCATAAAAAAGAAAATGGACAAAAGAGTTCATAAAGGAATAATTACATCCTTTGCTGCGGTCCATGTGTGATGTATTTTGAGCTGCTTCGTCAGGTGTATAGGAGATTTCGGCTATGTAGCAGTGTTCACACACACACACACACACACACGCCTAAGTCCCAATGCATGTCAGTGAGGAGGATAAGAGGTCAGTTTATACGCATAAATCTATTTTAACACTTTGTGTTTGGGGTGAAATGCTGAAATGTATAAGGACACAAAAGAGTGTGTGTGTATATACGATCGCTTACTTACTCAAGCCATTATTTGTGTATAGTCAATGGACACACTCATATACAACCACTCACAATGTACAAGGGTGTGTGTGCGCGCGTGCGCGTGTGTGGTCAGTGGAAACACTGATGCACAGCAATCCAAAAAATGTGTGTATGGTCACTTATCCAACCCATTCCAGGATTGAATGTGTGAGTAAGAGTCTCTCCCTCAGTGTTTGTGTGCGTTTGTGTGTGTGTGTTGAGCTAACAGACAGCAGCTCCTCCACGTCCCTGTTTCTTCAGTAGTTGAATCCGGTTGTGGCAGTAGAATTTAATGGCTCTCCAGTCACGCTGGTTGCTCACCAGTAGGGGGCAGTGCTGCAAACATCTCTCACAGTCTGCCTTCGCCGGGACGCGCAGCTCCACGATGTTTCGCTTTAGGTGGGTTTCTACGGCAACCCGCTCCGCTTCTGACCATGGCCTCTTCAGCACACCACGCTTGCCTGAAAAGTGGGGTAAACGTTCTGCCCGAATGCCGTAGGACATTTATTTTAAAATCTTATTTTTGAACATATAGTACAGAAGATGATAACATTTATTTTTCAATTTAAGTCTTACTGGCTTAGCTTATATTAGTAAGCAAATGTTCTATGCATGATGCAAAATTAGGTATGACAAATCCAAAAGTGGTCCAATGTTTTAGTTTCCCACTTTAATTCCTGCCTAAATGTTTCCATATACTGTTTCATCTTATCATATACATGTTTTCTCATTAAACCAGTATATAAACATTACAATAAGAACATGATCAGGCAAGAAAGTAGTAAAGATAGATGTTGGCTCTGGTGCATGCAAGTAGCTGTTCCAGTCAAAGTCTAACATAACATGTAAAACAAGCAGTTTTCACAATGTTTAGTCATAAGTCACTCTTACCTGATTTTATTTGTGCGCTCCGCCTCTTGTGCGAAGCTGAGGGGGAGGGCGTAGTGGGCGAGGGGGCGGGACTGGCGTTTTTAGGTGGGCCTCGGCCGTTCACTCCTGTCATCTTTCCCACCTCTATTCTTTCATTACTCTTCTCTTCTTCTCCGTCCGACTCCTCTGAGAAAGAATCTGCTGAATTCCCAGACATTACTGAAGGTGAGAGAAAGGAAAAAAAAAAAAACACATAAAAATTCTGCAGATTTCAAAGAAAGCAGCAGCATGATGCACATTGTTTGTTCTCTTCTTTTTAGCTCTCACCATCCAGCTCGAGGCAGATGTGTTTGAGGCTCATTCCTCTGAACAACACACCATCTCTCTCCCCATACAGCACAACACGGCCCACTCTGCCCATCAGCGCTGGGTCTTGGCCAATCCTGGCGCAGCTTTGAGTGACGTGATACTCGCTGTGCAGGAAGTGCTCAAGCCTCTCCTTCTCTCCCTCATCCATCAGCAAAAGCTGGGTGAGGATGGCGACTTGCCTTCGCGTGCGTGGTGATGTCAGTGCTGCAGGGTTTTTAGCCCCACTGGAACGTGCTAATCCACGCAGGAGGTCGGTGCCACGCAGAGGGGTGGCAGGAGAATGATACGGCCGAGAAAATACATAAGGGCTTTCAGGATCGACGTTCACATCCGTGGAGGTTTTCAGAAGCAAATCGAGGCAGGATTCAGAGTGAGGTGGAAGAATTAGCGGCTGAACCCGACCGCGCTTTCCTAAAACACCGACGCGGGGCCTGTGGCACAAAACCTGTCGCTCGAAAGGGGATAAAGACACTTCAAGAGGGGAGCTGGAGTTAGAGGATGGAGTGATGCGACTGCGGTAGTCATTTATGGTCAGCTTTGCCATCTCGCACTCACGATGGCGATTATACAGGATAAGCAGTGCCAGGCTGGAGTGGCACAGCAGACGCCAAGCCTCTGCCGAGCTGCTCGAACGTGAGAGGGACAGGAAGGAAGTGTGCTGCTGACGTCGGAGATACAAAACCAGGGTGGAGAGAGAGGACAGGAGAGGAGACACGTGGGAGCGGTGAGAGCTGGGGGAGAGATAAGTTAATATATTAAGTATAAAATAGTAGTTACAGAGATATAAAGCTTAGAGGAAATAGAGGGAAATAATCTGTTCCATTAATCAGTATTACATCACCAACTTTCCATTCATGTTCTTGATCATTTGGGGACCAAGTACTACCCTCTTTTATTTCATAAGTCTGAAGTCTTTCATTATTTCAATAAGTCTGAAGCTTTAAATCAAACTGCACTAAACTGAGTGCGTTTCTACAACAATGACTTGTCCCTTTACACAACAAACAAAGTCTTAACAAACAGTACTGAATACCTAGCACCATTCTTCTCTTCTCCGCTGTCATCGTCCCTCATTTCGGTCAGATCCAGCTCCTCATCTTCTACCTCCTCTCTTTCTTCCTCTTCATTTCGTCCCGGAGTGGGAGGAGCTTCTTCTTTCGCTCGTTCCATCTCCTCCTGTTTCTTTTGCTTCTCTTCTTTCTCCTTCTTTGGCCGTCTCCCCCTTTTGGCTGGAGGACTGGGGGACTTTTTCACAGCTGCTGCTGTAGGTGCCTTTTTGGGTGGAGTGGAGACAGAGGCGGGGCTCTTTTTGTTGGAAGGACGGCGTGTAGGAGGAGAGAGGGAGAGGGAGAACGACATGGCCGCCGAACCAGAGCCAGACGAGTCACGAGAGAAGAGATTGGGGGTGGCTGAGGAGGAAGAGGAGGAGGAAGCAGAGGGCTGTGGTGAGGTGAACGAGTGTGAGCCACGTGTGTGTGTTGAGGATGGTGTGTGAGAGGCTCGTGGGCCATGAGACAGTTCCATGGCATTCCGGATTTCCGGTTGCTGATCGTGGTGCTTTTCAAGATGCCGAGCCAAAGAGCGGAAATGGCGGCCGCAGTGAGGACAGTGCTGCTTCCTGCTGGCGCTGCGGCTAATGTTTATGTTTATGTTATTGTTTATGTTTGTGGTAGGTGGGGCTAAAGGTGTCTGGAAAGGTGAGGAGGATGGAGGGAAGGAAAGAGGGCTGGGTTGAGGCTTTTTTTTGGCTGTGTTATTCGTCGTTTTCCGCTTCTTGCGTCTCCGCATCATGCGGCCCCTCAGCTCTTCAAGGTCTTCTTCCTCTTCGTCATCCTCTTCCTCATCCTCCTCTTCCTCTTCATCTTCCTCTCGGTCTGAATCACTGGCCTCGGAGCGAGACAGAGGAGACGATGAAGGAGAGAGAGACCACGAGGGAGTGAGGTAGTCTGAAACTGTGAGAGACAGAGGGAGAGATGGAGCTGCCTCCTCTTCCTACAAAGACAAGCAGACAAAAATGTTGAAAAATGACTACATAGCAATGTCAGTTATATTTAGATTGATGATATAGCTTATATTTATTATTAATAATAGATAAATATCTAATTAAACATGAAGAACTGTCATAGAGCAAGTACAAAACTACATATTATTTAGAAGAAATAAAAGGTTACAAATTTAAGTTACTTATTACAATTCTGTATATTTATCTCTATTTGTCATCACAGAAGGCCAGAACCTGAACCCTTAATAATTTACTATATTTTACATGGAAAATATTATTGAAGTTTCAGGTTATGTTATTAGTTGTATGTATGTATGTATGTATGTATGTATGTATGCCTCATCACCTTCTTAATATTGCTGTCTGGACTGAAGGCGCATTCAAATCCTCGTGGTGATACAGAGCGATGGAAAGCCTAAGAAAATTACGTAAAATTATTAGATATACAATTTTAAATTCCTATTAGTACTGTCTTGAAAATGTTTGATTACCAGCGCATTTTCGCCCCACTCAGCCAAGTTGTAGTCCACCGTAATTTCCTCGCCCTTGGCGATGTCTCTGATCGCTATGACAACCAGTCGTACCTGACTCCCACAATGTACCTCTCTGATCCTGCAGTTAGGTGGTAGAGGTGGAAAGAGCACAGGGCCGCGAACACCACTGGCACCTTCTTCGCCGAGCTCCGATACACTATAAACGTAATCATATACATCCACAAAAAGCATCTCAATTACAGACCAGTTTCAGGAGTATCTGCATTCGATCTAAATGGGCGAGCCGTAAAGAATAAAAGCTTACCAAAGCTGGGATGGATCAGCGAGATAGTAAGGACTACTGGGAGGGGGAAGCCGGTCCTCTGCTTCATCTGGGTACTGCCCTTCACCTGTAAAACAATAATAGCAGAGACTCTGCTCCTTTATGTACTCTTCATACAACAGAAGTAAAAAAAAAAAAAAAAAGCTCTGACAGTACTGCACGCTGTAATTCATATTACAGTTTTCACACTATATAAACAAATGTTTTTGTGACTAACCATCACACCACAAACTGTCTTTAAGCATCCCATTCCAAAACCATGGCAAGTAATATGGACTTGGTCCCCCCTCTCTG
Organism: Hemibagrus wyckioides; assembly: GCF_019097595.1. Lineage (NCBI taxonomy): Eukaryota > Metazoa > Chordata > Actinopteri > Siluriformes > Bagridae > Hemibagrus > Hemibagrus wyckioides. The sequence continues at coordinate 15,411,700 of NC_080738.1, read as the reverse complement.
TTGTTATAATAACCTCCACTCTTCGGGGAGGGATTTTCACTAGGTGTTTTACTATAGCTGGGAATATTTGGACTTTTAGGTCCTGATATAGTCTGAGGAGACCTGTTGGCAAGTCAGAATTCCAGTTCATCCTAAAAGCGTTCAGTGGTTTTGAGGTTGAGGCTCTATGCAGGACACTTGAGTTCTTATCCATTAACCTTGGCAAACTGTGTCTTTATACTCATTTTGTACACAAAGGCATGTGTGTGTGTGTGTATACCTGGGCTGTAACTGTGTTCAGACAAACTTTCCTCTTCATCTTCAGTCACATATGCACGGTCGCACACCTTCACTGGAGTGCCCTTCCTCTTTCGGCCACATACTCGCCTGTGAGACAACATCCCAGTTACACCAGCATACACTACCATGGATCTATTTAGAAATATTATGCACTGCTCTGATCACAGCCCTGCAAGTTTTATAACACATAGCTCGGTTGCTGTGTTTACATGTAATAACACATTCATGAATTCTCAATAAGATGATGTGTGCATGCATATATATATATATATATATATATATATATATATATACACACACACACACACATATATATATATATATATATATAGCATATAATTGCTAGAAATTAATTGCAAAAGTATTATGTAATAAACACAGGGAAATGACTTGATTGGGATATAAACACTGTCCATGCACATCTCCAGCTAGCATAGCTACAGGTAACGATACAGCTAAAATAGCCCATTGAATGCGTTCCTTTTTTTGGTTTGCTTATCAATAACATGCAATGCAGTGTCTTACAAAACAATTCGGCAAAATCAGCATTTGCAATCTGGAAAAAATGGGGTATCCGGTTTTCAAATAATTCTGTACTCCTTTTTAATGCGAACTGCTACTATTATATGGACAAGAGAAACAAACAAGTTAGCTTAGCAAGCTAGCTAATTGTATTGAAACCCTTGGGCTGTCTACAGACGGAACGCCACGATTCTGTAACATTAACATAACGCCCCGTTTCCCACACGGAAAACGGATTTTTCACTAACCCCCGAGGTGGCGGAGGCTTGCCACCGTCTCCATCGCTGTCGAGAGTCGGTGGCTCCCGATAGTCAAAAGGCGACCGTACGTTCTCCGCCATTAGGGCTCCGGTAAAGACTCCACTGCGCATGCGTACTCCGCCATTAGTGCTGGTACAGTAGTACCTAACTGCTCCGGTAAAGACTTTGCCGCGCATGCGCACTGAGCTTTTAGGGCTAGTTTGACATCGAGCGTCTTCGAGATCTTGAGTTTGTCCATCAAATCTAAGAGATCTTCGAGTTTAGGTGTATAACCCTACAATAAAAATGTCCATTGTACAAAGAAACCAGCAAGCAAACAACAAACAAATAAATAAAAAATAATCCAAACAGAACAAAAGCTTAAATTGACGCTTAAAAAAAGCTTAAAAAAAATGACGATAGCCTTTCTGTAGTACCAGTAGTACCGACATAATTCAAAGAACTTAACTTTATCTTTTCTCTTCACATGTTTTGCAGCGTTGAGCAATGTAGCCAATCATAGAGCCGTCTGTTGGGCGCGTGAACGCAGTGGCCAATCAGAACTGTCCCAATTAGTTATAATTGAATTAGTCATCCACTTAATTCTGCTCAAACGCCGGAGTTTTTACGGCGTGACTTTTCATCATGACCAAAATAAAAAGTGTTAGAATGTAAATAAGTGTAATTATGTAAATGAGAGATTCACTGTGCTTCAAGATAATTAGTGGAGTTTCAAGACTGCATAACTCATTGAGCTCGCGCTGAATTGAAGTGGTTGATAGCTTCAGTAATTATATTTAAAGGGAGAGCTCTGAATACTGACATACCAGCAGACTATTGCCATAAAATATTGTCTCTGTCATGTGTCAATAAATGATGGGTGGATCTTTAAACAAAGACAGTCACCCAAACATGGACTGCTACTTACTTGTGTGACTGTGGTTAAATAATTGGATAACCAGCCAACCAGGTGGTCAGAAGGCATGAAATAATAACTAATGTTTCCACATTACTATATTGTAGTATACAGGTGATTTGTTATCTTTAGGATAAATGACACGGAACAAATCCAAGTTAGTTCAATTTTTTTTCATTTATTACTCAGGCTTCACAATATCCACTAATAAATAAATTTAAAAAACAAATTTAATAGTCTACATTCTCACATTTTTTCAGTGAAGCAGTTAGTGTACCTGCAAAATACCTTTGTTTACATATCCGAGGAGTGTAAATCAGTTTCTTAACAGTTATGCAACAAGCCTGCTACAATAGTTAGCAAAAACTGAAAAACGAGGGTGTGGTCAAGCATCAACTGTGTATGTAAAGGAGTCGGACCAGCAGGTAACGTGTGATGATTCTCACCTGTGTCTTATTACTGCGAGGTTAACTTGTGTTGCTTTGTCTAGCTCTTGCTAACAGGTTACAGAGGCACTACAAACACACAGCGTGTGAGGCCATTTAGGAGAGCTAGCACATACATACACACACCTTTCTATTGAGTCTTTCTCTCCACTCTCACAGTCACCAGGTTCTACAAACAATTAGTCATGTTAGATTTTCACAGCATGTTTACATATATAGGTTATTACTGTTTCTGGCACAAGGTTTTGCAAAATAAGTAAATAAATATGTAAAGAAATTTTGAAAATAACCTAATACAATAAATAATGAAAGAAAACTATAACATTCAGGTTGAAATGTTTGTTAACGTTATCGCAACAATACTAGTATAACGTCAAAAACTTTGCACATTTCACAGTCACTGTTACAGAGAAATGCTACACAGAAGCAGCTAGAGCAGTGTGTTAGTAGTGTTCACATGCTAGGCTTCTGCATTCACTACTGATTTCATCACGCTCCTGTTGATTTGCACGAGGAGTACTGATTAATGGGGTGTCTAGTTAGTAGCACTTTTTTTTTTTAACAGCAACACATCCAATTTTAGCAGCAAGAACAATGTTAAAGTTATTTGTTCTGAACAATCAAGTTCCCTAAAACTTGGTATCATATGCCAGCTTCATAAATATCTTGCATCCTAATCTGCTAACCAGGTAGCATGCTAAATTAGAAGGCTTGCTAACTAACTAGCAAAATAAAGTGATGTCTGCTCTCCTTTGTAGTCCGAGTCAGCAAATTAAAGGTTTTTTTTGTAATGTTAAGTATTCTTTTTACTGCTTTTGTTCATTTTGTTATATCCACTAATAAACAGCTCTGTCCACTTTTGCTGTTTTTATGTATTAAAACTAACTATTTAACTATTTCATGTGTGACGTCTACACTTGTAGGCTACATTGATGTTGATTTGGGGTCAGTTTTAAAATGTTAATTAAGGGGGTAACCATTTTAGATCGAGGAGCAAATAAGAGAAATGATTAGGAGAAAACAACAAAAAGATTTAAGTGTTTAAGATCACTGTGAGATGCCACTTGTTAACTGTGAAGCTGAAACATTTGAAATCATATCGTCCATGTTTTGATAAAGTAAATAAAGCTCTAAATCACAAAGGAATGCAACCACTGGTCAACTGACAAATTTATCTCATAACCAGTGCAGTAAAGCTCCATTGCCCAGTATAGTCAACTGTGTGAAGCAATAACTGCCACTAAACTTGTTTATGTAATAAAAGGACCATTATTATTATTAATAATAATAATAATAATGAAATCTGTTTAGATATTTAGGCAGTTAGTAAGGTAAGTTAGGGAGGTAGTTAGTTAGCTAAATCAAAGAGCTGACCACCTGATGAGTTTCCATTTAGCTGGTAATCATAGCATTTACCCCAATTAATGTTTTGTACATTATTTCATAAGCTTGTTAACTAGGACATTTTAACTAGCTAATAGATAACTAGCTGTGTATTTAGGTTATAGAGTTTTGACCAAATACAGGACAAATACAATCTTGCTATGAATTAAAGAATTAAAAGCTGTATATGTAAAGGAAAGGCTATGAAACTCAAAGTGAATTTCAGCTCATTTGAAATTTGTGAGTACCGACTGCTCCAAAACTGATGTTGGTAAAATAACCTGGTAAAATTGAAGTTGTATTATGGGCCTAACTTGAGAGTCTTTGTGAACCTATTTACACGACTCTGTGAGCACTTGCCTGACCCTGGACACCAGCCAGGTCTATGATGATGCTACATTTCACAAATGAGACTGAGCCACTGCAGACCAGTGAAGTGTTACTTATAAACTTTCTGTAGCACACAAGCAGCATTAGACATTTTCAACTTGACCTTGGAATTACCGAGCTCTGTTTGAGCCATGTTTGGTCAAAAAATGTTAACTGCTGGCTGTTGGATAAACTAAAAAAATCAATGCACAAAATCTGGCCAGAACTAGCACATTAGATGTATTAATCAGTTAACGTTGCTTATCTTTGGCACCACCTTTTTTCAGAGATGCACAACACTATTCCCAAGCTGTGAGTACAGCTACGCCTGGATCTCAGTTAAGGGTGTGACTATAGAAGGTTACATCCCTATAATACAGTCTGAAATAGTATTATTAAACTTTTTTTTAAAGAAGTGAATTCCGGGAAAAAATCCAACTTCACTACAGAAATCAACCAAATAGATCTATCCAATAAAAACCAACAACCAGTTAAAAATTAAAAATCTGTATAGCAATGTGTAGCTTATTAGATGAATGCCCATGCTATTATCTTGTAAGCAACATGGCAGTGAGCATTGTTATGTTATGTCACTGTGATGCATTTTGTCACCATCCTCTTTTGAATACAGTTGCTACAACACGACTACAACTAGAAAGCCCATCGAAAAATAAATAATCAAATTACATGGGTAAACAAACTATACACATAAACAAGCAGCTAACTGGATATTTGCATATTATGTTCACTTTTTCTCTTGTTCATTGTTACATAGGTGAATACTAAAATAAAATAATTTTCTGACCTCTGGAGACTGGTTAGTAAACTAAAAAATTGTTTACACATTGTTTACTCCACCCCTATGTGGAAGCAGATCCTGCAATGTACTAAAAAAAACTTCAAAACCTAAATCATGAACTTTTTCTAGAATGCCATTTGATTCCCGAATCTGATTGGTGAAGTCGTTCTCAGGATTATATTTATTCCCTCATTTTCTTTCTAGAGTAAATTTCTTTTTTTCGGTAACGGGACATGCCACATGAAATGGTTTATTTGGGGGGTGGGAGGGGTGGTGGTTCATAATCTATAATCTTTACCCTATCTTAATTGATAAGGACAAAATGTATATATCACATTAAAAAGCTGCTTTGGTCAGATAGAGTTATTTTATTTTGGATTGTTTTTTCCCATATTTTTCTCCCTAATTGAGTCTTAGCCAAGTCCCACCTACCACTTAGGTCTCACATACATGACAACTGCCAACCAAAGAGGCTATTAGCCATTATGTATTTCCTCTGAAACACATAAAGCCTGCTAAACGCATCTTTTCAAACTGCTGCTCATGCTGAGTCACAGGGTGAAATAACACAGCTGGAGGAAAGCGCTATCGGCCCTCTTCTGCATGCATGAGCTCACAGATGCCTGTGATTGGCTTGTATTCACTGGGTGAGTGATTATGCCACTGCCTCCCACTCAGAGAACACTCCTGGCCCTGGAGAGCATTGTTTGGATTTGAACTCACGATCTTCAGATGACAGTGTAAACAATTTGCTGTTGTGCCACTCAGGAGCCATTTTGGGTGTTCTTTTAAAACGGTCAGTGATCATAATGCTCAGTTGGGTCATTGACGGTCATTCTTGGGTCAACAAGGGCAGGGCTTAAACTGACTTGAAATTAATCTCACTTATGCACTTGACTACTGGTTTTAATGAACCAAAATAGTTATTTAAATGTTAGCTAGCTGTCTACTTAACATCAGGTGCCTGGTGCTAGAGAGGTAATGTTAATTAAGTCAATCGGTTAGCTGGCTCATATTAGCTCAGTGTGGTGTTTAAGCAGATAGCTAGTTTAGCTGATGTGTTATCGATGCTGTTATGTTGTGCAATTAAAACCAGAATTTATTGTCAAATAAATGAGAAGAAAATAAAAGGAAAAAAAAAAACAACAAAAAAAAAAACCTAAGCCTCGCCCCTGCTGACTCCCTGCTGTTTCTCTGCAAAATCAGGATGCACCCCACACACAGTAATCGTCTAGGTTTCTTGCTCGTTCTCTTGCTCGGAGTGCAGAAGGCGAAGGGCGTGAGCGGCCATGTCGGTCCAGTGGATCAGCTCCAGCAGAACCTTGTAGGTCCAGAGCTTTGTGGCAAAGCTGCCAGTACCCTCGACCTCATCCAAACCCTGCAAGAATACACACACACACACATACACACCCCAATTAGGATTACTTCCTGACATCCTTGGAACCTTCTTTAGATATAATTAATACTGCAGATTATTAATGGCATGCATACACCTATACCTTGGTATAGAGGGAAACCACACTGCATAGAATTAATCATCTGACACACACACATTATATATATATATATATATATATATATATATATATATATATATATATATATATATATATATATATATATATATATATATATATATATACATAGGTTGCTAAGGTTAGCAAGAATGAAATTCAATCAGTGAATAAAAATTCATATTGAATTTGATTAATTCAGTTCTGTACATCAGTTCCACATGAATGAACTGAATTACATTAAAACAGTTTGTTGGGATGGGCCAGGATGAGCCAAATGCCCCCACACACGGTCACAACTGCCAGACTTTCCTACCACTGTGAGGACACTTGGTTCCCACCAGGGATGTAACTGTATATGAAGACATTGTTCAGAAATAGACGTTAATGTGTTCTAAACAGGCACAAATAGAGACGTGAATCGGAGGAGCATGGTTCCTTTTTTTTGTCGATCTTTATCAAAAATCTTACTGGAAAACCATGTGGTCAGTTATGTGTGGTGATGGAAAAGTACCTTTTTCAATGTTTTTTTTTTTTTTTTTTTAAAAATTCTAATCCAAATACATGCACAAACACACACACAGGATTGAAAGAGGCAGAGTGAAGGAGACGTCTGTGGTCTCTCCTTCTTACAGACAGTCTCACGGGGAAAGAGAGACAGATGTGTGTGTGTGTGTACAGAATGAGAGTGAGAATAAGAGAAGTGTCTGTCTGAAAGTGAGTGTGTGTGTGTACAACTGTTTAATAAGGGAAAAGAGCATGTGTATGAGAAAAAGCAGACAAACTGCAGAGGTACATATATTCCTTTGTGGCCAGGAATAAACTGTACATATGTATATAAGACTTTTAAAGACTTTGGATGATTCTGTATGGAAAAAATACATTTATCTTTTAAATATGTTTCTTGTTTGAATATTTTTATATATTTTAATCCATGCAGACACAAGGAGAACGTGCAAAACTCTTATACAGCTCAGAGGCCCTGGAGCTATGAAGCAACACCACTTCTCTCTGTGCCAACATGACACTCGGAACAGGCAAATTTACTAACCCTTCTGGTTTGGGATGCAGCATGTACCTGTGGTATGTAAGAATAAAATTTTAGTAAGAATATCAAACAAACACTGTTTATCAGGGCAGCTAGTTACTGCACCTACTTAGTATGGGATCTACTGGCAGCTGTTGTATCCTGTGTCTGTGTGTGTGTGTGTGTGGGAGGTGCTACTTTACCGTAAAGAAGGATTTACTGACACATCCTGGCAAAGTTCCAACCCGAGTGATGTTCGGCCCATTTTAGATTTATTATGAAATGACTTCTTAGCTGTGATTTGATGCCAAAGAAAAACTGGCAAAAACCCACTGAAGAACCATGTTTGCTACTGTAGTCACTACACTACAGCAAAACCCACCATCAAATACTTTTAATTGTTGTCCCAGAAGTGATAAATAGTGGATTTTCTCCCAGGATAGAGTTTTGTATTAAAAAAGCTATAAAATACTCATTTTGATTTCTGGTGCACTTTAAAATCGCCTGCAAAATAAATAATTATATAATTTTCATAACCCGAGCCCAGATGCACCAGCAGTTTTGAAGGCTCTAGCGCACATGACCATTCCAGTCATTAATTTGCTTACCATGAAAGACTTGTGACTGCACCATGTGTAAATGCAATATGATCCTGGGTCCGGGCAGTGAATAATTAGTTAAGCTTGTCATGTGACTTCCTGGTTTAAGTTTCACAACACTGGGAAAGTGCATGTAGCTTTGTACATTATGCCTTTGCAATATATATATATATATATATATATATATATATATATATATATATATATATATATATATATATATATATATATAATAAGGGAGTATTCAGAGCTAGAGTAAATCACACGTACCATTTTATTGTCTCTCCAGAGCAGGATGCTTTCATGCATTTTGCAATTTAATGTTTCGAATTCGTCACTTCATGTTTTGCATTTTATGAGAGCTTTACATGAGTGATTCAATTGCAGCCAGCTATCCTTGATCCATAGTTTTATTTTTTTGCTGAGTAAGCATGTTAGTCGATATTTGTTGCACCTTTTTTTAACAGCGATATATTGATTGTTTCTACATCTGTTTCATAATTTTATTCTTTTTATAAAATGCTGAACAAGCGAGACAGGAAATTGAGAGCTAGGCATTTGGGAAACCTTTGCTACTTAGGCTTGGTTTGCCTTTTTTTCTTATTCATACTGCTCGTAACTGAATGAACCAAACAGAATACAAGATAATGGATGAGGCATGTAAGGGTAAAAAGAGAAATATGGAGAATGAAAAAACTTGTTGGAAAGCGTACATATAAATCCCCCAAAAAGCACCCAGTAATAGAGAACACATCAGCTGTTTTGTTCTTGCTGTTGTAAAATCTGCAATACACTTGTATGTCATACATGCTTATAAAAACATGCTAGGAAATCTCTCTTCATTTCTCTTTACCCACCTGGACACAGTGAAAGTCAGGCAATGGTGCACACACGTCCTCTCCGTTCTCCAGCAGTGCTCCAGTGCTATGAAGCAGATGCCCAAGTCGATCCTTCACCGTATTCCTAACATTTTCATACTCGCCTTCTATTTCTTCACCCAGCTCCTCCACCTCTCGGGCAATCAGGCACTCTAGCATCTCTAGGCACCGGCTCAAGGCTGAGTGGGCGTGGCCAACCCGCTGCTCAGAGCTTGGTGTGTCGGTGCAGAGGTCAAAGATCAACAAACGCTCACCCTCAGGGACGTGATTTGATAGAAAGCTCTCTCGTTCTTTCTGAATAGGTAACAAGAGAACAGTAGAGACTGACGTGAGTAAGTAGGCACCCTCCTACTTAGGACGGATGAACTGACATTTTTAAGGATCATATGAGGGGAAGTAAATATTTGGACATTTTAGTTCATACATCCACTTCAGATTTACTGATATAAATCTGTTTTGTCCCATTCCTCTTGCCAAACTGTCTTCAGTTCCACAAGGTTATGATGGCCCTTCTGATGGACTCACAACTTCAAAATCCTCCATAAATTGTCTAACAAATATCAAGTTATTTTGGCTGTATGTCTGGCATTGTTGCCTTAGGAAATCATCCATCATTTGCCCCTGCAGGGTTTGCAGAGCAGCAGCCACATATCATGATGCTCCCACCCCCATGCTTCACTGTGGGTTTGGTGTTCTTGGATTCATTCTTTCTCCAGACATCACCACACAAATTGTGGCCAAAGAATTATAGAAATTATGTTCTTGGTTGAGGTTTCTCTTTTTCCCCCTCTCTTTTTTTCTTTAGTATAAACATTCTGGTCATCCTGGGTACCCACAATGTTATCTGATTACCTAATGACAGAGGCGCAGTGGGATTTTGCCATCACTTCATCTCTATGTAAAGCAAGAGATGCAGATCTATACCTCTTGCACATCGTTAATTGTGTCTCTGCTGTAACTCAGCATACCTGTCGTATAGCTGTATTGCATCCTGGGACTTTAAGTCACTGGATGTCACTGTTGGATTTCTCACTTCTTAGTTGAAACTGCTGATCAGGGGAAAAAAGAAGTGCTTGCAAAATCCATTAAATTCCAACGAAATTGTACTAAATGTGTGGCATCTGCACGAAACACGGCCACAACTGTTTTATAGGAATAAGGGAAACATTTCTGCACAACTACTGTTAGAAACTGCAGAAATATTTCACCTTAATAATGTTTAATGTTCCTCAGGGTGCAGTTTCCCTTTAAAACTAACTACTATTGACTGCATCAGACATCCTCCCTCAATCCACTTAAGTTGATGGATGGGTTACTCCAATATTCCAAGCTAATTCGGTTTACATTGAAAGCAAAAGGCTAGTCTTGTTTGCGGCAGGAATAGCTATGAGGTATAAGTAAAAAATAACATATTTATTTTAGTTTGTATGTATTTTTTGACACTGTCTAGAGAGCACATTAACAGGTGCAACAACAGCACGTGATTTACAGAAGTGAATGAATAAGACTGTAATGCGTAATATAACGGTACACATGCAGGCGGCAAAGATTTCGAGTCAGGTTTTAAAAAATAAAATAAATGCATCCCGTAAATACATCCCATACTCACATATAATTCCAACAAATTTTTGCACTCCTGCTGCAGTAAGTGAGCGAGAGCAACAGCTCGCGCAGTGGCCGACCGACCCAGCTCTGAGTCTTTCTGGCCCTCCATGACACGCGCTGAAACGGGCTGTATTTTATCCGGACAATCCAGTACTTTTTTCCCTAAATCGGATCGACAATGTCGTCGAGGTGCTTATATCGTGCTGCGAACGTCTGAAACGCCAGCAATGCGCGTGATATTATGAAGTCGCCCTGCTGTAAGTCATTCCGACCACTACTGCGCAGCCAAACCACCGTCCAGGGGGCGTGGCCTGTGAAATGATTTCGCTGCTACGTCATCGGAGCTAAACAAAACATCTGCATATATATATATATATATATATATATATATATATATATATATATATATATATATATATCTCGAAGCTTCATTTTAATTGTGTTACATCTATGCAAGGAGTAAAGTATGACATGGTCTGACATTTGCTCCTTTAATCAATTGCTAATTAAGTAGAAAAAAATAATTTACACCACTGCAGATGTGCAGATGAATGCTCCTCGAATCTGATTGGCTAGAAGGTGTGCGTAATTTAGGGTTCAATACCATGACTCGGAAAGTAGGTTTAATAACAGGCATTAAGGTACTTTCTAATAAGTTATTGTTATTGTTACAGATCATCCACAGGGAGTTGTACAAGGGGCATAATGTACAGAGGGCTCCACAAAAACTAAAGCGACGCAGAAAAAAAAATGCTGAAAAGTAACATAGGCTAATTTAAAAATATTTGTTGGGCTCTCTTACTTATTTTTTTTTTATCTTCCAGCATCAGTGCTCAATAGCCCCGCGCTCTTCTTCCACTACATAAGCAAAGCTGCAACCACTGAATACATGAAGCATCCAATACTCTACCACTTAATTCTTTTTTCTGATTAAAGAAGTACATCTATTCTTGTTAGAATATTTGAGTTTAAACACACTACTCGCACTATTTATACATGTGATAAGTATGTGAGTGCATAAAGTATATGACTTGGGACGCACCTTAACACTAATAATATACAGATTTTAAAAACATGTTTAACAAATTAAAACCTATCATGCACAATGTTTTGTTGATTTTTTTTAGGAGATATTTATTTATAATCATAATCTAACACAAGTTGCAAAATATGACACTCCAGATCGTGCTTTTAAATGAAAATTTTGTCCTCCGTTTGTATGTTGTGCCGCATCACACCCCTCCAAGTGCGCATTGTTTTCGTGCATAGTTTTCCATGTGTTATACATAACATAATCTATTCAGGATAGTAAAAATAAAAATAACTCCTGTTATAGCCCCATATCCCTTAAAGAGACATCACTTTTTTGTATTTATAGTTCCAAAAAGGCACATTTACTTAGCAATAGCAATAATTTCTATAAAATGTTAAATTTATATATGCTATGTACTATTTTTAATATTAAAGGTCATCTGTGGTAAGTGCAATGGATGCGTAGGCGCATTTATTATATATTTACATTATTTGGCAGATGTACTCATTCATAGCTATTTACAATTTATACAACTATTGCAGAAATTGAGGGTTAAGGGCCTTGCTCAAGGATTCAGCAGTAGATTCTTGGTGGCCTTCCAAGTTTACAACATTCCGAGCATGCGTCCAACACCTTAACCACGCGTCTATCTCTTCCCTTTTGGCACAGCGCGACATTCATCCAAAGAATTTTCAAATTAGTCACCTAATATGAAGAAAGCGTCACAAAACACACGCTCCCACAGATTTAACTGTTAATGCTGCTGGGGTACGGCAAGTAAGAAGGATCAAGATAACCCAGTGTGCTGTGCATCAGTGGCCACAAGGGGGCTCCAGAACACTACAAAATAAAAGATTATGTCTTTAAATTCTTGTGCGTGAACAGTCTGCAATATTCAGTAAAATATTGCCCGCTTTCTTCCAACAGACAATGTGAAATGCCCTCTAAAACAGTTAGGAATAGAAATTAGTCCAAAATGTTTAGAAACACAACTTGCAACATTTTGCAAACACTTCACTAAATATTTTAAGATTGAAAGCACTCAACTGACAAAGCCTGAAACCAGTGGCGGGCCATGCATTTCACACCTAGGCCTTCACTGGTGTCCTTCCTGAATTAATCCACCTCTATAGCATCATTATGACACCACGGCAATAGATACCAATCAACCGTTAAATAACAAAGTAAAAAAGAAATTAGACTACAGTATTTCACACCTCACAAGTAATAGACAATTTTATTACGGTTACTTTTCTCAAAAAAGACATTCTTGATGACGAATGCAGCAAACTGCAATCTCCGGAGGACGCGGCATCCGAAATGAGACACAGCGAATATAGAAAAACTGTATAACAGTGCGTTGTGTCGCAGGCTCTTGTAGGAAACATGAATAAAATTACATTACATATAGCAAAAAAACAAATTAACACAATTCAGTCTCACAAAAAAAAAAAACAACACAGCCCACCCCGGGGATCTGGAATGAAGGCAAACTGCTTGTTTTGTGCAAAAGAAAACCCAAAAGCTTGTAAAAAAGCTTTCCAATGGTTCTTGGAAAAGCTTACCAACTATTTTGAAGAATCAAAAGGATTTTCTTGAAAAGTCCGCCTTGAAAATGCATTTGTAAGGATGTCCGCGACCAAATCGATTTCTTCTCCTTTGTCAGCCATTGTGAGTTAAAATATATATATATTTTATTTAGTTTGTGCAGTTATCCAATCAAAGGATGGGAAATTGCCAACGTAAACGTATGCCTGCTAGATGGCCCCAGTGACGCCAACTTGAAATCTGATTGGTTAATGAATCAGTTTCAAGGCCTTACGGGCGGGCAACACATGATGTCAGCCACTAGCTGAAATATGATTGGATAAATACTCTTATCATAAATATACACTACTAGAAGCAGCGCAACTGAGAGAAATGCAAGTCAGTGATTCAGATCACTGCTGTTTAGGCCAGCAGAGAAGGCCTTGCTGGCCCTGATGGTCCACCACTGCCTGAAACACTGCCCTACAAATGGTCTGAACATTGTGTTTTGTGTCTTTACTAATGGCCAACCTAGGCAGTTGCGATCAAACGTGCTCTAATTTGTATAAGTAAGCTAAGATTTGGTGGCGTGTTAGTGGTGACAGTGAGTGTAGGTAAGCAGAAACAACTGTGGTATCTGATGTTGCATCCATTGAAGGTGACTGTTTTGCAGCACCACTATCAACAACATCTATTTCCACATTCTTTGACACATGGGACGCTGCACTTTCAGACACAGCTGGAGTAATTTGTGGTAAGGGGCCTGCCAGGACCTCATTTGTGGATGAATTGGATTGGAGTTGACAACACACCAGGCAAATGAGAAATCCATCAAATGTTCTGCCAGATTTGTCAGTCTCCAGGATCTGTAGAGAATTCACCCCTATTACATGCACATGCTGCCCTATGACATGTCATAGTGCTGCAAATGGCTGCCTCTTTTCACATCTGATGTCAATGTACTAACCACATTGCCAAGAGTTCTGTTAAAATGCTCCATATTTCCATTACCCATAGGGTAGTAGGGAATGGTGTGTGATTTGTCTACCCCAGGGACCCTAAGAAGCTCACTGATTAACTGGCTTTCAAAGCATTCCATAAATACAAAGATACTTGTCTCATAGAACCCTGGCAACTTGCCTGGCAGACTGGTCACAAAAATAAATGCTTGTGCTCGCCCACACTGAGTTTGTAGACATACCATTTGCATTAGCCGTCTGTGAGTGACATTGTTATTGACAAAGGGAACTCAACTGAAAGCATCGCAAACCACATTCTGAGGACTTATTTTATGTCATACTAGTTGAGCCAGTTTAGCCACCCAACTTTGCATACAGCAATCAAGCTTAATCTATAGAGGTATCCAAGGCCAGGAGGAAAGGGCAAGAAAAGTCAGGGTGAACAAGGATGATGCTTCCAATTAAAGATGCCTTTAAACACTCACAACCCTGCTGTGGCTGCCCAATCACTGGGCTTTAGTTTCTTGTTCTGCCTGCACAGGGCAACTGCTAGGAGATGCCTCCATTTTAATGGACTAATTAGGGATGAGACAGAAGATGTCTCAATGAGACAGAAGATTATCAGCCCAGACAGAAATCATCGTCCTTGAGCAAGCATCTAAATGTATCACATATTGACTATTTCAAAGTCAGGAATTCAAACGATAGTCTGGATAGTTACACTGTACCTGTCAAAGATGACACTACACTAGACTTGCTGGCACCAGGACTGGCTCCTCCCTGGATTTGCGAGAAAATGGCTCCAGTTCCATCTAGAGAGGTATCCACGGCCAGGAGTAAAGGGCAAGAAAAGTCAGGGTGAACAAGGATGATGCTTTCTATCAAAGATGCCTTTAAACACTCACAACCCTGCTGTTGCTGCCCAATCACTGGGCTTTAGTTTCCTGCAGGGCAACTGCTAGGAGATGGCTTCATTTTAATGGACTAATTAGGGATAGTGCTACTAATAAATGATAATTCCCAGAAATGAACAGATTTTCATTTGTTACTGCATCAGCCTCCATCACGTTGCCAAGCAGTCAACCTGGTATGGAAGGGAACATCCTTTACTGGTTTCTTTTGTTGAACCAATCTTTTCTGCTGCTGACAGAGTGTTGTTAATTTCACCCTGAGGTTATTGCCAGTTCAGCAATGTAATTAGCAAATATTCATCAAACTCAAACACCTTATATGAAAAGTAAAATTTGCCACATCATAATGACCACACCAGCAGTAAAAACTATGCCAAATAAAAGCAGTCCAATTTTCAAAATTGTCTGTATTAGACAAAAGTCTCCAAAAGGCTGTATTAAATTCCAAAATGATGATGACAAATTCTAAATAGAATTGAATGTTTACAAAATTAGATTACCCAACATATCTTAATGGAACTGTATTAGAACTAGGTGGTTTTATTCTTTATTATAATTACATACATTATAAAGTAATTTGTTGGCGCATAACCCACTCAACTTGTCTTTTTTTGCATTTATATGCAATTACAAACTACAGTTCATCTCAACCCACAAAACAGACTAAAGTCAAATATGTAATGAAACAATGTAGTATAAGTGTTTAACAGACTAATCTAAATGGTAGGAGATAATGATAGATGAGATACACTTTTATAATCCCCCTTCAGCTAAATTTATGTTCACATAGCAGCGCAAGTAAGAAAAGTAACATCAAAGTATTGAAAAGTAGTAAAAAAAAAAAGTGTAAAATAAAAATAGCATGAAATTGAAAAAATGAATATTTAAAAACAATAGAATCAATAAGATGAATCAGTTTGGATGTACATATGCTAGAGTTATATTTATATATACACACACGTGTTAATATCCATGGTATTTATATGTGCAATATCTGTGGAATACCAGTTAATTGTTGGGTGCGTGTGTTTAGGTTGTTGGAGTAGGAGGAACTAGTATTGTTACACTTTGGAATCTGATAGCTGATGGCATGAAGGAGCCTGCAAGACATGATGAGGCATGTGGCTTTTGTATCTGTGGCTGAACCTGCCCTTTTCCTGCTTCCGCTCAGCATAGAGAGGTTGAGAAAGATTATCTATGATAGCGTTCAGCTTCCATTTAATCCCCACCTCCACCCAGTTTGCTGGCACCACCATTCACTAGAAATGCCCACACAAAGAAGATAATGTTGGCCATTACAGACTGGTAAAACATTCAGAGCAGAATTATTTTTTTTTATTGTTGATTATAGTTCTCCCTGTTGGAGACTGACATCCTGTTGGGACAAGATGGTCCCACAGACAGCTGACCTTAACACTTGTTATACTTGTCTGTGATGCAAGTGGGCCAGACTGTTGTATGTCAGGCTGCAAGGATGGGCCAGACTAGCAACAGTGATGCACCCCAGGGAACCATACTGTTGTGGTTCTTGTTCTCCCTCTACATCTCTTACTTTTGCTTTGATTCAGGAATGTGCCACCTACAGAATTACTCAGATGACTCCTCCATTGTTGACTGTATCTCAGATGATATCAGAGGAGTACACAGACCTTATCACAAGCTTCATAGGATGGTGCAACAACCACCTTCAGCTAGAGCCCCCCAGCTCTGTCGTGGGGAGGAAATGGAGATACATCTACCTTGGGGTGCAACTCAGCAACCTGGACTGGTCAGACAATACTGAGGCCCTCTATAAGAAAGGACCGGATGTTCTTTTTGTGGATGCTCAGGTCATTTAATATATGTACTAGGCTGCTCTGAATGTTTTACCAGTCTGTAATGGCCAGGATTATCTTCTTTGTGTGGGCATTTCTAGTGAATGGTGGTGCCAGCAAACTGGGCAAGATGGTGAGGAAGGCTAGCCCTGTGATGGGGATGGAACTGGAAAGTGTGAAGGCAGTGACGGAGGTGGGGATTAAATGGAAGGTGAACGCTATCATAGATAATTTTTCTCAGCGGAAGCAGGAAAAGGGCAGGTTCAGCCACAGATACAAAAGCCACATGCCTCATCATGTCTTGCAGGCTCCTTCATGCCATCAGCTATCAGATTCCAAAGTGTAACAATACTAGTTCCTCCTACTCCAACAACCTAAACACACGCACCCAACAATTAACTGGTATTCCACAGATATTGCACATATAAATACTATGGATATTAACACGTGTGTGTGTATATATAAATATAACTCTAGCATATGTACATCCAAACTGATTCATCTTATTGATTCTATTGTTTTTAAATATTCATATATATTTTTTAAATCTTATGCTATTTTTATTTTACACTATTTTTTTTACTACTTTTCAATACTTTGATGTTACTTTTCTTACTTGCACTGCTATGTGAACATAAATGTATCTGAAAGTATATCTCATCTCTCATTATGTAGATTCTAATCTCATACCATGTAGATTTGTCTGTTAAACCCTTATACTACATTGTTTCATTACATATTTGTCTTTAGTCTGAGGAAAATATGTTTTGTGGGTTGAGATGAACTGTAGTTTGTAATTGCATACAGTATAAATGCAAAGAAACACAAGTTGAGTGGGTTATGCGCCAACAAATTACTTTGTAATGTATGTAATTATAATAAAGAATAAAACCACCTAGTTCTAATACAGTTCCATTAAAATATGTTGGTTAATCTAATTTTGTAAACATTCAATTCTATTTAGAATTTGTCATCATCATTTTGGAATTTAATACAGGCTTTTGGAGGGTCCAATTTTGAAAATTGGACTGCTTTTATTTGGGATAGTTTTGACTGCTGGTGTGGTCATTATGACGTGGCAAACTTGACTTTTCATATGAGGTGTTTGAGTTTGATGAATATTTGCTAATTTGCCCTATAAGATGTATGTATGTGTTTATTGTTTATTAATCTGTATAAGATGTGTTTGTGATCATATTTTATAAGATGATTGTCATATTACATATTTATATCTCATGTTTAATTGTTTGTATGTGCTGATTATTGTTTAGTTGCATGTAAGCTATGTGTCTATAATTTGTTTATTAGCTGTTTGATACTTGTTTACTCTAGGATTGTGTAAAGTAACACCTAGTTGATATATAAGTGGTGGTGACTCACAGTAAGACACTGTTGTGTGTGTAATATTAACTTGACAGGTTTGTTGTCCTAAGGGATGGGTGTCTATAGTTTTTTTTTAGTTATTTGTCTATATTTGTATAGTTGTAACGCCGAAAATATCAGTAATGGTATATGGTAGTGGTATAATATTAGAATATGGATATTTGGCACAGAATTGCTGGCTTAAAAGGCTATTGATTAAATCTGAATGCTCGATTTATGTTGTAATTGAAATTTAAGTGTCTAGTATCAACTGTCTCCAGACACACTGACGCATTAATTCTATCTGACATCCAAAGAGCGTGGGATTTCGGTGTGGCAGACCACAGAATGTACGTCACAAAGGCCCAGATCACAAGTTTTTTAACAAATAAGTATTGCAAAACAGCCCTGCCCTTTTAAACAATGTGACACATGTCATCAAGTTAAAAAGCAAAGATCCGTCTGTGGCATTATTTTCTTTAAACCAGTTTAGAGGTGTTGTGTAATCATAGCAACTGTGCCCTAAAGGGAAGTTGTTTATAATTTGTATTTTTGTATGTTCCTAACTTGTAAAATGTTAATAAGTAGTACAATTTTCTAACAGTGCGGAAAACATTTGTATAGTTAAGTATGTGATGATTTTAATTACTCTCCACTGTACCATCATGCAGCTGAAGTGTTGCTATTAGCAGGTCCAAATATGGATCTTGGCACTGACAACCGCTGTAGACCTGAGATTTTTTTTGATAGCATAAAGTAGCTCTATTCCAACTTGCAAATATACTTATGGGAAATATACTTGCAGATATACTTTGCAGTACAAACATTTCACAAATTCACATTTGTTAGCTGAATATGCAAAAAGGTAAGGCACAAACATAATAAGTAAACATCTAGTAAACACTGGATACCTGACATAATAACATACAGTGTCAAGAACAATACTTATTTTTCATTATATAAATAATTCAGTATCCATTCAGCAAATCCATTCATAACACAGCACTATTTAAGTATTTTATTTAATCTTTTATTTCAATCGTAAATCAGTAGCCACTTTGCATTTGCGTCTTTTTTCTGTCACTTGAAAAATTTCAGGAATGCACACTTTCTGGTTTCTTGGCAATATGACATGTGGTGTTTTTCTTTTGTATTTTTAACCATGAAAGAGAGACAAAAAACAGGGCATTTGGCGAGGAAATGATTGTTTAAACTGATACTTGATAGCAGAAAGCAGGAAGCAATTTGTCTCAACATTACAACATTAAAATGCAACTTATGCTTTCAAAATACATTGTGGGTTTTTTTTTTCTAATTAGAATAATAATACTTAGTATCATTACACTAAGTAATGCTTTAGCTTTTTTTTTGTCCTTTCCTTAATGACAGTAATTTAATGCCTGTTTTACAGCATGTATGTGAATGCAGCATATTAATATGTTAAACATAGTCTGTGTGTACCAGCACTGTGTAATTTTAATGCTCTATTTGTCTTTTAACTGCTGTGTGTTATCATTATGGAATTTTAAGCCTATTCTGTGTTTTTCTTTATATCTGTGAGTTGAAGCTTATTCTTTGCTCTAATTTTTATTCATCTTTCATCCTTCTGCTCAAAGTTTTGCAGACAGTGTTTCCATAATTAGCTTCAAAGATCATTCTTCACCCCTAGCTTGTGATCCTGAGATAATAAAAGCTCAAAACCTTGACTTGCCGGTTCATCAATATGTTTTGTTTTCACAAGACGTGGTAAGCGTAAAAAGGAGTCATTCCAGAAGTTAATCTGCCCTACCCATTATGTTTCAAAAGTCTGCTTGTAAAAAAAACAAAGGAAGACCATTGGAGTTCTACGTAAAACAAAGTTCTGAGGTGTTGGGTAAGAAATGCTTTCATTTGGGCTGTTGTAAGTTATGGTCCAGCATGGTTTAGTTAACACAGGGAAGTATGGACAGAATAACCAGTTCTTCGTTTTTGTTTTTGTTTTTTGTTGTTTTTTGTTGGACTCAACACCAGTGAAAAGACTTTTGTCTTTTGATTTATTTGGCTGCCTGAGAAATCATATCCCCCAACACACACACACACAAAAAGTGGCACAAATTTGCAACTTTGCACCACCCCAATGGATTTTAAATCAAGATACGATTGAATTGTAGGATTTCAATTTAAATAAAAGGGTTTAACAAAAAATATTGCATATCTGTTTTTCATCTCCATTTTCACTTAGAAGTAATCGGACGAGTGACTGAGAAGATGTGGCCTGTTTTCTTGTTATTTCAAATTAAGGAGCTAAAAGGTCTGGATTACTTCAAAACCCATATCCTTAAGGAAGCGAAAGAAAGACTGTGCAAGCAGGAGTTTTTTACATTTTTTTTTACTGCATTCACCAGATCAAAGTTTGTGCAAATTTTTCTAGCTAGCATTAACCTGCTCTAAGATAGCTATCTAGTTATTGCTTGAAGTTATATTAGCAGTCTCAAATTGATCCAGTGTGGTGAGATAGTATTTAGACAGTGTGGCCACAAATGAATATACTGAAGCCACAGTTAAAGCTTCTCCTGGCCATGGTAAAAATCCCTCCAGATCTATTTTCTGGCCACAAAGTTCTTCACTTGTGGCAACAATTGCTCAAGTCAGAGTGAAATGAAAACCTTAAAGGAGCAACATAAATTAAAGTTGAATCATTTTTTCCTAGAGAAGCGAAAACGACTCATTTGACCCAGTCTTTTTTAGTGAGTGAGACACAGAGAAATGAATGACACATAAAGACACACTGAAGTCTTTGTGATTTTCCTTGTGAGTTCTTAAAGCAAACAAACTTTATTGCTAGTTTGAGTGAAATAATCTTGATCTTGTTGACTCGGTGGCTTTATACCGGTTTTTGTTTGCTTTAGTTAAACAGCATAGTTAAAACGACACCAAACCTGGAGAGAAACAATGATCTCTTAAATGCCAGTGGGGACACAAGGTTAACCCATAAGGTGATTAACCTTCAGGGTTCAAGGTATATATCCAAAATGGTCATGGATTAAAAAAGGTCAAGTGCCAAGCCTATAAATCTGCTTAACAAAAGTAAGAATCAAAAGCTTTAAAAAGCTGTTAAGAAAGAATGTCTACTCACTTGACATGCCTGCTCACTAAACCTGTTTGCTAGTTAGTTAGAATTAAAACATTGGCTTTCCAATGAGAAAGTGAAGAAGTGAATATAAAAAATATAAAAAATGTTGTTATGATACAGTTTAATACTGTTGTTAGGGTAATCATACTTCTGGTTTCCCTTTTCAGGAAACAGATTTCCAACAAGCTCCCCTAACTATTGGTACCGCGTCACTCGATTGCAATAAGAATGAGTGGAATTCATATGGGTCTTTTTATAATGTCATACTTCACTGCGTATACAAACATTACTAATGCTTGAGTGACAGGAATAGCTTAATCTATTTAACTCTCTGCATTGTGTTCTCTCAGACAAATGTGACTTTTTTTTGGCAGTGACGCATGTGATTTTTATGCATGGTGTAACAAGAAGAAAGCAGAAAAGAGCAGAGATTTTTTAAAGTAACCACAAATAGGGCTAACTTTCACACAGAAATGTAAACAAAGATATATCTAAAGCGTAAATATACGCTGCACGTTAACAAAAGTGATAGGTTTGTGATAGATAGAAAGTCATAGATAGACTTGTCCAACGTCACAATCCAGATTTAGTCGACTTTGCTGTTGTAATGGCATCCACTTTTTTTGAGAAGGCTTTCAACTGAATGTTGGAGTGTGGCTTTGGGGATTTGTGATCATTCAGCTACAAGCGCATTAGTGGGATAAGGTACTGATTTTAGGTGAGGAGTTCATCAGTGGGGTTAAGGTCAGGGTCATTTGAGATCTTCCACTCCAACTTCGGCAAGCCATGTCTTCATAAAGCTTTGTGCACAGGGACATTGTCATGATTGTCAGTTTGGGCCTCTCAGTTCCACTAAAGGGAAACTGTTATGTTACGTTATATAGAGACATTCAGTACAATTGTGTGCTTGGCAACACTTTCTGGATGAAGCACATAGGTGTGATGTGTTGTGTAGAATGTGAACATGACATACAACAGAGCAATAAAGTTTGTAATGTGAATATTACCTCTGAGCCACTCATGATTAAAGATTAGCACACCCATTATCATGATGTTCGTAATTTAGTAAGACTGGGAGTGTGCAACAGTGGTATCTTAATAGATACTTAATAGTATCCTATTTGTTTATTTACTATAGGTCTCATATAGCAATCCGTTTTCTTTTGATGGTATGTACAGTCCTACAGTTTAGAATAATGTCAGAAGTTTGAATATAGATGTTCAGAATTTTCAGTAATAAATCCTTGCCATGATTTGGTGACCCAAATCAGCAATTAGTTCCTGTAATCAATGTTATATTTCCCATAATCAATCATTTCTTCACCACATTTGCATTTATCTCTCTCTTAAAGTTAATAAAAAACAAACAAACAAAAAAACAAAACCAATAATAATAAAAATGGGTCTGGGACATTTTGTTATTTGACACAATGTTGTTATTTTGTCTTAGTGTCTATAATGAAGAATTTCCATATTCCTTCATCATAAATAAATATCATGTTTGCCAGATCAGTTGAATTTAATGATTTATGACTTAAGTTTATAAATGTAAGCCTGGATAGCTGTCATAAGCGACCAAGCCTATGTTGAACAATGAGAACAATGTATTTTTGAATGGCGGTTTCTCTCAATATTGTACCTTTTGTCATTTAGAGGTTTGAACAGTATATACAATGCTAATAACAATGAAACACATTGGTTTGGGTGGAGAACAATAACAAAGAAATTTCCATAAACAGCTAAACCAAACAATAGAAGACAAAGAGCTATACAAGTCTAGACAGTGTCATTGTACATATTGTTCATACATAAACAAAAAATCATTACATAAATAAACTAACTCAGAAATGACCTTTGACACAAAATCAATTTTAGTTTGACAATTTATGACTCATCCGTTTTAAAATAACGCAAGCATTCTAACGAATACTGCACTTGAAATGATGTTTATTGCCAGCGCTGTAATATTTCATAGCTTATAATATTGGAAATTTATATTAATATAATACAATAATATAATAAAATTATATTGAAATATTTAACACAAGACATTACTACTAAATGAACATTTTTCTGTTGAGTATTTTATGAGTACAGTTGCTGTTTGTAGATGCATTTTTATACATTTTTATCGAAAATTTGTAAATGATGGGTGTGACCGAAACTGTCATTTCTACCTGTAGTTTACTGCCTTAATAACATTATGTACCTGCAAAGCTGCTACTTGACACTTCTGGAAAAGACTTTTTATATGATTTAACAGTTTTAAGCAACTGTTTTTCAGAATAAAGATGGGCTGTTAATCGTCAGACTGAACAGTTTTGGTTCAGTGGACATTTCATGGTTATTTTTGCACACTTATTTATTTAGTATATGCATTTTATCCAATCCAGTAGCACAGCTGAGCAACAAAGGTCCTCACTTATGGCACTTAACCATGGCTCTCTAGCAGGGTATGCAATTGTGCATCCAGACTTTGGTGTATGCTCCACATTTTGTGGATTAAGGTTTTGTTTTGTTGAAGTGTTTGTTGTAAACTCTTTGCTATTCCACTCAACCTATAATCAACCTATTTAGTTTTATTAGTGACTCGTGTATTCAGTCCACGCGTTCAGTGCACTTCTATCAAAAAACATCAATCCTTAAACATCTCAACAGCAAAGAGATCCAACTTTACATTCAATTTCAAATTCAGACTTGGTCCATGTATGTATGCAGCAGCATATTCAAGATTCAAGATTCAAGAAGCTTTTATTGTCATTTCAACCACCTATAGCTGGCGCAGTACATAGTGAAATGAAACAACGTTTCTCCAGGACCTGGTGCTACATAAACATACAACAACAAATTCAATACTAAACAACAAACAACACCACAGAGCTAGGACAGAAGTTTGTCTTAGCCACGTAAAGTGCACAGTGTGCAGCTAGATGCAAACAGAGCATAGACAAGAGCATAGAAAAGACAATAAATACAATAAAGACAACACAAAAGAACACAGGACACTTAGCGCTGAAAAGAAATAAAAGAACGTGTACTGGAATGTAAGTGAAATTAAAATTATTATTAAAAAAGTATTGTGCAAAAATATTGTGCAAGAATACACAGCAGCGGTTCAGGTAGTGCAAATAGAATAAACATAAATATAACCATAGCAGCGGATGACAGGTAGAGGTAGTGCAGTAAGTAATGAACAGTATAAATTATGTGTGTGTGTGTTTGTGTCCACACAGTCAAGAGAGAGTGTGTGTATCTGTGTGTGAGAGACAGAGAGTTAGTATACAGTTCAGTCCTGAGTGAGAGTGTGTGTGTGTGAGAGAGTGTAGAACAGTCCTGAGTGAGAGTGTGTGTGAGAGTGTAGAACAGTTCAGTCCCGGGTGTTGAGGAGCCTAATGGCTTGAGGAAAGAAACTGTTACACAGTCTGGTTGTGAGGGCCCGAATGCTCCGGTACCTCTTTCCAGATGGCAGGAGGGTGAAGAGTGTGTGTGACGGGTGTGTGGGGTCAGCCACAATGCTGTTGGCTTTGCGGATGCAGCGTGCGGTGTAAATGTCTGTGATAGAGGGGAGAGAGACTCCGATGATCTTCTCAGCTGTCCTCACTATCCGCTGAAGGGTCTTGCGATCTGAGACGGTGCAGTTCCCAAACCAGGCAGTGATGCAGCTGCTCAGGATGCTCTCGATGGTCCCTCTGTAGAACACAGTCAGGATGGGGGAAGGGAGATGGGCTTTAATCAGCCTCCTCAGGAAGTAGAGGCGCTGCTGGGCTTTCTTGGTGATGGAGCTGGTGTTGAGTGACCAGGTTCTTCGCCAGATGGACACCAAGGAATTTGATGCTCTTGACGATCTCCACAGAGGAGCCATCGATGGACAGCGGAGAATGGTCACACTGTGCTCTCCTGAAGTCAACAACCATCTCTTTGGTCTTGTCGACGTTCAGGGAGAGGTTGTTGGCTCTGCACCAGGCTGTTAGATGTTGCACCTCCTCTCTGTATGCTGACTTGTCGTTCTTGCTGATGAGACCCACCACGGTCGTGTCATCAGCGAACTTGACGATGTGGTTGGAGCTGTGCATTGCTGCACAGTCATGAGTCAGCAGAGTGAACAGCAATGGACTGAGCACACAGCCCTGAGGTGCTCCAGTGCTCAGTGTGGTGGTGCTGGAGATACTGCTCCCGATCCGGACTGACTGAGGTCTCCCAGTCAGGAAATCCAGGATCCAGTTGCAGAGAGAGGTGTTCAGGCCCAGGAGACTCAGCTTCTTAATCAGCTGCTGAGGGATGATTGTGTTGAATGCTGAACTGAAATCTATGAACAGCATTCGAACGTAGGAGTCTTTGCAGTCCAGGTGTGTGAGGGCCAGATGCAGGGTTGTGGTGATGGCGTCTTCCGTGGAACGGTTAGGACGATACGCAAACTGCAAGGGGTCCAGCAAGGGTGGTAGCTGTGACTTGATGTGCCTCATGACGAGCCTCTCGAAGCATTTCATCACGATTGGTGTGAGTGCAACGGGACGGTAGTCATTGAGGCAGGAAACCGTGGACTTCTTTGGCACAGGGACGATGGTCGTTGTCTTGAGGCACGTAGGGATGATGGAGCTGCTCAGCGAGATGTTGAAGATGTCAGTGAAGACATCTGCTAGCTGCTCCGCACACTCCCTGAGAACTCTGCCAGGAATGTTGTCTGGTCCAGCGGACTTCCGTGGGTTAACTCTGTATAGAGTTCTCTTCACGTCAGCCGTGGTGAGACAAAGCACTGGGTCATTAGGAGGAGGGATGGTCTTCCTCGCTGTTGTGTTGTTCTGTGCCTCAAACCGAGCGTAGAAGTCGTTCAGCGCATCTGGAAGGGAGGCGTCACTGTCACAGGCAGGTGAAGTTGTCCTGTATTTGGTGATTGCCTGAATGCCCTGCCACATGCGCCGGGAGTCTCTGCTGTTCTGGAAGTGGCCGTGGATACTCTGGGCATGTGCACACTCGCCTCTCTGATGGCTCGGGACAGTTTGGCCCTTGCTGTTTTTAAGGCCGCCCTGTCCCCCGATCTGAAGGCAGAGTCTCTCGATTTCAGGAGAGCATGCACTTTCGTAGTCATCCACGGCTTCTGGTTGGGGCGTGTTGTGATGGTCTTGGAGACAGTCACGTCATCGATGCATTTCCCGATGTAACTGGTCACTGATGCCGTGTATTCCTCCAAGTCAATAGAGTCGCCGTTGGTTGCAGCCTCCCTAAACATATCCCAGTCAGTGCACTCAAAACAGTCCTGAAGAGCAGAGATGGCTCCTGCTGGCCAGGTTTTAACCTGTTTCAGAACCGGTTTAGAGCGTCTGACGAGAGGTCTGTATGCTGGAATCAACATAACAGAGATGTGGTCTGAGTAGCCGAGGTGGGGGCGGGGCTCCGCACGATACGCGCCGGGAATGTTTGAATAAACAACATCCAGCGTGTTCGCCCCTCTCGTAGCAAAGTCCACATGCTGATGGAATTTAGGGAGCACTGTTCTGAGATTTGCATGATTGAAATCTCCGGCGATGATAAACAGTCCGTCGGGGTGAGCATTTCCGTACAGCTCACACAGAGCCTCCTTAGCATTAGCGCTGGGTGGAATGTACACTCCGATAATGAGAGTAGTGGTGAATTCCCGGGGTAAATAAAAAGGTCTGCATCTAACAGTTACAAACTCCACTACCGATGAGCAGTAGTTAGACACAAGCACAGAGTCCTTACACCATGCCGTGTTGATGTAAACACACACACCGCCACACACTGTCAGCACGAAACACGGTTAGTCCGGCTAGCTGAATGGCGGCGTCCGGAACTCTGTCGCTGAGCCACGTCTCCGTGAAAACAAAGACGCAGCAGTCTCTGAACCCACGCCGTGTAGTTTGCATATGCTTTGTGCAGGTGGAGGAGCCTGTCCTTAAGTCATTGAAACATCCTTGGGGCTCCAAACAATCCAAACGGAAGGGTGAACATTGGTGTGGAACCCAAATGGAGTGAAAAAGGCAGTAGTTTCACAAGATATTGAAGTCAAGAGGATACCCTTTAAAATACAGTGTTGAATAAAAGTGAGACACACCTAACTGATTGAGCAGAATATATAAATATCATAAGACATGGCATTAGCATGACTTTTCTAAAGTTCATTCGAAAACAGACCAACTATTCAGTCTTGGGCACCAAGACCACTGGGCTGCTACAATATTTTGGGACTCTTCGATTGTTGCCATGTTGACCATAACAATGCGTTCCTCCTGAACCACATTTTTTTGTATTCAGGGAACCGGTATGGGTGGCTGCATACAGCCACACCTGGAGCAGTCTCAATGTGGTGTTCTATTTGAGTTCTGTGCAACCAGGTAGAGGCAAAAACACATCAGTAAATTTCTCTTCAACCTGCGCTCTCTACCACCTGAGAGGTGGTCTCTGTGGGGCAATTTCACAATATCTCAAATGGGGAAAACCCTGTGGAAGCTTGAGGGACCACTTATACTGTAAATAACACAGGCTTAACTTATTCCTTATCCCAATTCCATTGTGCACAAATGTACAAATCAGATTTTAAAGTGATTGATTGAACCATACGTCTAACACTGTGGCAGGGGACACAGCTGGGCTTAAAAAACTAAACAAAAATTCTAACAACTTAACAGTTACTGTAGCTTTTGCTCTGTCAGGGCCAACTTGTGTGTGTGTGTTGCATGATCCAACTGCGACTCTCTCTCTCTCTCTCTCTCTCTCTCTCTCTCTGTCTCTCTCTGGTTACGGTTGTTCCTGAAACCACAAAGTGACTGCCAGTAATGGTAATAACATACAGGTGAGAATCATGATAGTTTACCTGCCATTTCTACCCGTCTCCTCTCCATACACAGTTGACACTTGACGGCACCCCAACCACCACACTTTATTATCATATATTATGCACAAGAGAGGCTAAATGTGAATGGTGTGAATGTGCACGGTGTCCTATGAAGAACTGGTGTCCTTTTGAAGATGTCAGTCACAATCTCAGTATTTATCAGACCAGAATGCAGTGCTTACTGTGAATGAATGATCATGTTGATCTATGTTGCACAATAATGGAATGTTTGTAGACTCTGAGGCCTGGTTTAGAAATTCATCCATGCATGTGTTCCTTATGTTAAATGAAATGAGATAACTACACTACCATTCAAAAATTTCCTTGTGTTCCAGTTGTGCACCAGGGCCTCCTACTCCTTTTTCTGCTCTGTTCAGAACCAGTTTGCGCTGTTCTATCAAGGGAGTAGTTCACAGCATGGTAAGATATGTTCTTACCATGAAAATGAAGAAGGCTCTTTCCTTCTGGCCATTTTCAGCCTGTAAACAAACCCACAACTCCCGAATTCTCCAGATACTAAATGAACCTAAAGAAGTCCCTTATACAGTACAACAGTCTTCAGCTGTGCTAGCACAATTGCAAATTATCAGTTAACCTTACAAAATGATCAACTTGGATTATCAAACAACATGAGTTTGAGACAGAGGACTGATGGTTGCTGATAATGAGCCTCTGTGTAACAATGTAGATCTTTCTTTAAAAATCACCTGATCAGTTTTGTTTTTGAAATGGATAAAAATGGGTTTTTCTTTGGAAAATATGAAACTATCCAAGTGATCTAAAACCTTTGAACGATAGTGTACATCTGGGCCGGGTAGGGTTGAAAACTAAAAAAATGTACTGTGTACAAAGTTTCTGCTACATGTGTTGGGTAGAGAATTGTATCTATTCAATGTATCTATTTATACTTCCTTAATAACTTTGGTTCCCTCCTTGTAATTAACTTAAGACATTCACTTAACAATCAACTTAACATACCTAACAAGTAATCAGTGCCAAATAGATGCCTCACTTAATCTTTCATAAGTTCTAAAAGTGGCTCTTGTGGCATCATAGGCACTACTTGTTTGTGTACATTGTGTGTGTGTGTGTGTGTGTATTTGCATTGTAACCACAGAGAAGGTCAACAATTTCAGTGGTTCTGAAACTCATTTGCAGGCACAGACAGTTTTAAACCCACTCCCACCTGCAAAATTCTTCTGTACACAAGCAGTAAACATGCTTTTATTTACAGGCACAAGAGTTTCCATCTCACACTTCTGCAGCTTTTTGTTTGCTTTTTGTTTGTTCATCACAGTTTCGATGTAGTGCCTCAGGGCTTCAGAGGACTGCTATTAATATGTATAAATGCTAGTGTATGTGACAGTGATGACAATGAGGGCTGACCTCAAACTATGGCCTTAGAATTTATAAGGTTCTTTCTCTGATTCTTTTTTTCCCATTTTATTTAGAATTGTCTGATGTACACAGTTTTGCTCATAACATATTTATTTATTTATTTATTTATTTATTTATTTACTTACTTACTTACTTACTTACTTACTTACTTACTTATTTACAGTATCTCACAAAAGTGAGTACGCCCCTCTAATTTCATTTTAGTATATTTTCTCAAGGGACAATACTATAAAAATGAAACTTGGCTATATTTTAGAGTAGTCAATGTGCAGCTTGTATAGCAGTATAGAGACGGTGCAGTTCCCAAACCAGGCAGTGATGCAGCTGCTCAGGATGCTCTCGATGGTCCCTCTGTAGAACACAGTCAGGATGGGGGAAGGGAGATGGGCTTTCCTCAGCCTCCTCAGGAAGTAGAGGCACTGCTGGGCTTTCTTGGTGATGGAGCTGGTGTTGAGTGACCAGGTGAAGTTCTCTGCCAGATAAACAGAGTAGTCATTGTGCAGCTTGTATAGCAGTATAGATTTACTTTCCTCTGGAAATAACTCAACATACAGCCATTATTGTCAAAATAGCTGGCAACAAAAGTGAGTACACCCTAAGTGAAAAAAGCTGTATATCGTTTAACCGTGCAAAGTCACATTTATCATGTTCATGTATTTGTCAGCTTGATAGGACCATACAAATTTGTGTATCAAATTTTAGAGCATTTAAAATTTGGTGCTTTGAATACAATTCACTCATACTGACCACTGGATGATCAACATGGCACCTCATGGCAAAGAACTATCAGAGGATTTGAGAATTAGAATTGTTACTCTCCACAAAGATGGGTTAGGCTGCAAGAAGATGGGTAACACCCTGAAACTGAGTTACAGTACAGTGACCAGGGTCATTACAGAGGGTTTTCCAAGACAGGCCTTGCAAGAGTCAATCAAAGAAGTTGATTCCTCGTGCTGTATGTCAGGTGCAGAAGCTGGCTTTGAAAAACAAACGCATGAGTGCTGCCAGCATTGCTTTAGAGGTTGCTGAAGCGGGTGGTTAGCTTGTCAGTGCTCAGGCCATACACCACACACTGCAACAAGTTGGTTTCCATGGCTGTCATCCCAGAAGGAAGCCTCTTTTGAAGCTGGCCCACAAGAAAGCCCACAAACAGTTTGCTGAAGACAACCTGTCCAAGAGCATGAATTACTGAAACCATGTCCTGTGGTCTGATGAGACTAAGATAAACTTGTTGGGGTCAGATGGTGTCCAGCATGTGTGGTGACGCCCTGGTGAGGAGTGCCAAGAAAATTGTCTCTTGCCTACAGTTAAGCATGGTGATGGTAGCATCATGATCTGGGGCTGCATGAGTGCTTCTGGTACTGGGGGGCTGCGGTTCATTGAGGGAGACATGGATTCCAGCATTCTGAAGCAGAACATGATGCCCTCCCTTCAAAAACTGGGCCAAACGGCAATTTTCCAACATGATAACGAGCCCAAACACACCGCCAAGATGACAACTGCCTTGCTGAGGAAGCTGAAGGTGAAGGTGATGGAGTGGCCAAGTATGTCTCCAGACCTGAACCCTATTGAGCACCTGTGGGGCATCCTCACGCAGAAGGGGGAGAAGCACCATGTGTCTAACATCCAGCAGCTCTGTGATATCATTATGGAGGAGTGGAAGAGGATCCCAGCAACAACATGTGCGGCTCTGGTGAATTCCATGGCCAGGAGGATTAAGGCCATGTTAGATAACAATGGTGCTCACACAAAATATTGACACTTTGGACAGAGTTTTGACATGTTCACTTAGGGTGTACTCATTTTCATTGCCAGTTATTTATTCAATAAAGTCTTCATGTTGAATTATTGTTAGAGGATAGTAAATCTGTACTGCTATACAAGCTACACTTTGACTACTCTAAAATATATCCAATTTTCATTTCTATAGTATTGTCCCTTGAGAACATATAATAAAGTGGTTGCTGAAATGTGAGTGGTGTACTTTTGTGCACTTTTGTGAGATACTGTAAATACTTATTTACTTACTTTCATCTTATCTAACTTTCCAGTAGAGCACGTAAGAATTGGGAAAGGATTACCTAAAGCTCAACTGATAAAATGTCATGACAGAAAATGGTTTCAGAATATATATGCTGTGACGTCTCCCACTGAGTCACTAGCGAAGCAATAAAAAAATGCTGAAAAACCGCTCCACTGAAAATGCCCAAGAACAAACAAAAGAATATTATTTGCTAAACTACGATATTATTAACATAAATACCATAGCACTGTTAAATTGTTGAATATGATTTGTCCAAGGGTGTTAAATAAATATAAATATTCTGTAAGAGGATGGCATAAGCATTTCTGTAGTTCCAAGTCATTCACAGTGGCCAACATGGAAGGCCTAACAATAACTGTTATTAGATTTTTGTTAAATTTTATTTAACAACAAAATACGTATATTTATGTCTTTAATGTCATCACAGTCAGTTGATTACCTGGCAAATGATTACCTGGCAACATGACCAGATATATTTCTTTTGCTGCCTTCCACTTTGCCTAGTCATGCTATGCATTAAATGCATGTACTCTTTCTTGACGAGAAAGCACATACTTCTGAACATAACAGAAGAAAAAGTTGCCTAGTTATGCACGCTGTCAAAGTAAACAAACTTTTATTTCTTATGTTATTTCTTGTATAATTTGTTACATTATTTAATTTCCCTTGATGTATTTTTTCACATTTTATTTAACCCTCTCTACCCTAACCTTCTCAACACTCATGGATGTCATAGATGTTTTACAAGTTTAAATAGGTTTGTAAATGGAATAAAAAGCATGACTTTTCATTATGTTATTAGCAAATTGCAATTGCTGGCAAATTGATGTAGAATGTGCTGAATTACTCAGGTGTTTTATTCCTTAATTACTATATTATGACAAGCCTTTTCTGTGGGACGTATTCTGACATAGAGGAGATTTCTAAAAACAACATTTACACATGAATTTGTCAAATTCATAAAATTTCACTGGGGTCAGAAACACACTAAATCACTAGTTATGTAAGTCTCTGTGAGCATACATGGTGAAATATTTAGATGTACTGACGCATGAGTTAGTCCTAACGGCATGTGCATCACCACACCCATCAGCCACTGCAAGTATTTAGAATAGAATGCAAATAGGTCATTAAATTTTTTTTTACTTGAATGTAATGTCAGATCCACCTAACCCCAGAGAAAAACAATGAGTATTAGCAGGAATTATGACTGTGAAGAAGTAGAAAAAATGCAGAGAAGAAAAAATCTGCAAAGTCATTTGTGAAAACAAACCCTCTTATTTTTTTTTTTTAAGTCAATCCTTTTACAAATTGCTCATCTGTGCTGTGTAAAGATACAATTTACACTGTTCCTATGTCACCTCAGACTTCTAGAACATGACGTAAAGGAAGAAATCAGCAAATTTAATTGCTATTTCAGTGATTTCAGTACTCATTTCACTACAATGATCAGCAGAATGTTCATGAAGTGTATGGAGAAATAAAAACGCATGCCTACAGGTGAAATTTTAACATAAACTGAAAATAAAACCTGTGAGGAATAGGAAAAAAGAAAAAAGAAAAACGCATGAACGTTTTTAAACAAATTATGTTACTTAACTTTTTATATTTATTGAAATAGTTTGTTCTTTGTGAACTGAAACCCAGAATTTAGTTCTGTAAGAAATCGTATATGTATTATTTATACCTTCCCTGTTATTACTTGCTCGCATGCTACAAGAAAAAAAAAATCAAGCTAATAATAGTCATGCAGCATTGCTCAATACAATGTCAACAACAATGTAGGAGAAAAAAAATTTAACAGAAACCAAACGTATCAGTGATGGATAACATGCCCTCCCCACGGCCATCATCAGATAATCTTTGCGTAATGTAGTTCACCACCATATTACAGCTTGCGGTAAGGGTTACTAATGAATCAAAGACAATTCCCATTCTCATTGGCACAAGACAACTACACATATTTCTATTTCTTTTTAAAATACAATCACTTTATAAAACCTGGAAAAACCTGTTGAAAGTTTTCCGCCATCCTTACCACCACCCTCTTACACATCCACATAGCATATTAGGAGTATGTTAAGGAGTAAAGTTATCCTTCCTGCTTCTAGATACACATGCTGATACCATCAAGGTATTTTAGCCGTAAAAATGATAATGAAATGATGAACAATAAGTGAAGGATAAATACTAAATGGTGGCTTTACTGTTTGAAACCCAACAACAGTTAACATCGAAAAGTTTGAGTGCAATGTAAATTGGAGGAAAACATAAATTCAACTTAAAGTATTGGATAATAAGATTCAATAGATTATAAATAAAGTTTTTAGTTTGTGACAAAATCTTATTTGCAGCAAGATTAGAAGCTATTGTTTTTGTTTGCTGCACTTGAATAAGTCAACAGTGGAATGCAGATTTCCTGCACTTGAATAAGTCAACAGTGGAATGCAGTTTACAATGGTGATTTCAAACCATACAAAAGGCAAGCATGAAAGTGTCAGTATGTTGTGTATGACGAGGTGAAGAATGATGACAGGTATCATCCCTCAGTCAGCATCATTGGAGGAACAAAAAAGGTTACTGACTCTGATGACACGGAGCCTATAAAAGTCGAGACATGCATTACTTTAGAAGGCTGAATACTGGAACTATAACACTGACCAGAAACAGAGGATTTTAATTTATAAAAACTGAATAATAGAACTGTAACTTATCTGTTGCTGAGTT
This sequence comes from Hemibagrus wyckioides, assembly GCF_019097595.1. Taxonomy (NCBI): domain Eukaryota; kingdom Metazoa; phylum Chordata; class Actinopteri; order Siluriformes; family Bagridae; genus Hemibagrus; species Hemibagrus wyckioides. The sequence goes on along the minus strand of NC_080738.1, from coordinate 15,377,387 downwards.
TAAAGAGAGACTATTACTGAATATTACAGAGCAACAGGGTGAGTTTGACTTATATTCATAATTTTTATTCAGCATAAATAAATAAATGTAATACAAGTATATCACTTTAATTTTTTTTTAAAATTATATTATTAATTTATCTCAGCATGAAAGACCTTTTTTGTCATATTTATTATTTGGAAAATGTTATTTGCTTGTTTTTATAGCTGCTTTTTTCTAATGCATTTTGTAATTAATGTATTAATGTAATTTTGGGTAACTTCAACAAGCAAAAATCACACAGCTCAATAATGTAACGCAGTATATTATTCACTTATGTAATGCAGTATATTATTCACCTTGTGTTAACAAGACCGATACATTTTTTTATTATTTTTACCCACTAATATTTGGAGGGGGAAAACGGATTAGCCAAAAACATGTGGCCAAAACCAACAACAGTACAAAACAAGTCTTGTTTAGATTTATATCTTATAGAAATAAAAGGTATTGATATTGTATAAATGGATTCTATGTAAAAAATATGCAATGTTCTGGAGAAACCTGAGAGATTTTACTGAATCCTGGCAAATTTATTTAATTATTTATTTTAATTAATTTATTTATAGTTTTATTTTTTTTAAACTTTTTTTTTTTTTTTTTTTTTTTTGCATTTTTTCCCTTTTCCTCTCCATTTTTTCCTCTATGTTTTTAAACAAAATTGACATTTTAAATCTGCCCTCACTAGCTTTTGAGCATTTTGGGAGTGAAGCCAGTTTGACAAATCACAAAACAGCAAACAGCAAAGGAAGGATTTAAACCTTGACCAGCACATATAGATTTGTAGGTTAGACATCCACTTTAAGTGTATATGAAAATGAATCATCATATCAATATACCAGCATGTATAGGGCTGGGCTTTCCTGCACTGCCACTAAAATATGCATCATAGAACATGTTCTGAATCTACAATTTCTTACTAGTATAACTGAATCACTATTGAAACTGACAGGTATAGCAGAAAAACTGAAAAGTACAAAACCTACCAAACTTGTTTAGATCTGGAAATAAGTTTTGCTGTTCGGAGAATCTGAGAGATATCTGACCGCTGACACAATAACTTTCCTGTCACCTGCAAAACTGTATAGGTTTTAAAAGTTTATAGTGACTGAGCAAAGGAAGACACCAAAGCTTTGAGAGTACAATGGGATCCATAAGTTAATGACCTACAATTGCTTACATGTTCAGTAAAATTCTATAATATAACATATATGCAGCTACAGCAGTTCCAATTTCATTAAATCAGTCAATGCTGTGAAAGAAAAAATGGTTTAAATTTAAATTGCTGTCCCATTAAATAAATTTGGCATAAACTGTATGATTAATATACCCAGTTATTTAAATCAGTATATAATAATCTTAATATACTTTTTATGTAGATTTCAGTCTAAACTTGCTATTAATTATTAGTCATCAGGTTTAACTTTAAGTAACGCTGATATATATCTTTATACCTTAGGGCAGGGAGTTTCTAAAGCATTGTGAAAAACTTCCCAGACTGGTTTAGATGCTTAACCTTTTGAAGAAGAAAAGGGTGCAAGAGGTTTCAGGAAACACTAGGACAATAGTGACCAATGTATAAAACTCTGATGAATGCAGATTATGAAAAGAATGCAGTGTGACTAAATAAAACAAATGTGAAAGGGAAAACGTTAAAATGCTTTAATTATTTATTCATTTTTAATTTATTAAAATCCTATTTAAAATACTTATGTTTTTCCTGCCAATATTGATGTATAATAATAATGCAATATCATTTAAAGGTATTATTTGAAAACAGTCAGGATGAAAAGAAAAGAATTGATCATGTTGACGATAGGTAAGTTCTTGATCTGGCCATCATTCACCCATCATTGCTTATTGCAGATCTTGTATCATAATAATAATAATAATAATAATAATAAAGCTTGCATTATAGGTATCCTTCTGAGAGCTGTAAGTGGAGAAAGCTACACTTCTGCAACATCACCAACTGTTCCAGCTGAAACAATTACAGAAACATTAGAAACCCTAACAACTCTTAGTGAAATATCAGAATCCACAGTTGTCACATTTTTCACATCACCAAGTTCTTCAGATGGAACAACTGGAGGAACGACACTGGAAACCCTAACTAGTCTTAGTGAAACATCAGAATCCACAGTTGTCACATTTTTCACATCACCAAGTTCTTCTGCTGGAACAACAGCAGGAACGACACTGGAAACCCCAAAATGTACAAGTGAAACATCACAATCTACAGTTGTTGCAACTTCAACATCACCAAGTTCTTCTGATGGAACAACTGCAGAAACAACACTGGAAACCCCAAAATGTACAAGTGAAACATCACAATCTACAGTTGTTGCAACTTCAACATCACCAAGTTCTTCTGATGGAACAACTGCAGAAACAACACTGGAAACCCCAACTAGTCCAAGTGAAACATCAGAATCCACAATTGTCACATCTTCAACACCACCAACTACTTCTGATGGAACAACTGCAGGAACGACGCTGGAAACCCCAACTACTCTTAGTGAAACATCACAATCCACAGTTGTCACATCTTCATCATCACCAAGTTCCTCTGATGGAACAACTGCAGGAACGACACTGGAAACCCCAAAAAGTACAAGTGAAACATCACAATATACAGTTGTTGCAACTTCAACATCACCAAGTTCTTCTGATGGAACAACTGCAGAAACGACAATAGAAACCCCAACTAGTCTAAGTGAAACATCAGAATCCACAATTGTCACATCTTCAACACCACCAACTTCTTCTGCTGGAACAACTGCAGGCACGACACTGGGAATCTCAACAACTCTTAGTGAAACATCAGAATCCACAGCTGTCACATCCTCAACATCACCAACTTCTTCTGCTGGAACAACAGCAGGAACGACACTGGGAACCACACCTACTCCTGGTGAAACATCAGAATCCACAGTTGTCACATCTTCAACATCACAAACTTCTTCTGCTGAAACAACAGCAGGAACGACACTGGGATCCCCAACTACTCTTAGTGAAACATCAGAATCCACAGTTGAAACATCTTCAACATCACAAACTTCTTCTACTGGAACAACTGCAGGAACGACAATGGGAACCCCAACTACTCTTAGTGAAACCTCAGAATCCACAGTTGTCACATCTTCAACATCACCAACTTCTTCTGCTGGAACAACTGCAGAAACAACACTGGAAACCCCAACTAGTCCAAGTGAAACATCAGAATCCACAATTGTCACATCTTCAACACCACCAACTACTTCTGCTGGAACAACTGCAGGAATGACACTGGAAACCCCAACTACTCTTAGTGAAACATCAGAATCCACAGTTGTCACATCTTCAACATCACAAACTTCTTCTGCTGGAACAACTGCAGGAACGACACTGGAAACCCCAACTACTCTTAGTGAAACATCAGAATCCACAGTTGTCACATCTTCAACATCACAAACTTCTTCTCCTGGAACAACTGCAGGAACGACACTGGAAACCCCAACTACTCTTAGTGAAACATCAGAATCCACAGTTGTCACATCTTCAACATCACAAACTTCTTCTGCTGGAACAACTGCAGGAACGACACTGGGAACCCCAACTACTCTTAGTGAAACATCAGAATCCACAGTTGAAACATCAACATCACAAACTTCTTCTGCTGGAACAACTGCAGGAACGACACTGGAAACCCCAACTACTCTTAGTGAAACATCAGAATCCACAGTTGTCACATCTTCAACATCACAAACTTCTTCTGCTGGAACAACTGCAGGAACGACACTGGAAACCCCAACTACTCTTAGTGAAACATCAGAATCCACAGTTGTCACATCTTCAACATCACAAACTTCTTCTGCTGGAACAACTGCAGGAACGACACTGGAAACCCCAACTACTCTTAGTGAAACATCAGAATCCACAGTTGTCACATCTTCAACATCACAAACTTCTTCTCCTGGAACAACTGCAGGAACGACACTGGAAACCCCAACTACTCTTAGTGAAACATCAGAATCCACAGTTGAAACATCAACATCACAAACTTCTTCTGCTGGAACAACTGCAGGAACGACACTGGGAACCCCAACTACTCTTAGTGAAACATCAGAATCCACAGTTGAAACATCAACATCACAAACTTCTTCTGCTGGAACAACTGCAGGAACGACACTGGGAACCCCAACTACTCTTAGTGAAACACCAGTATCCACAGCTGTCACATCTACAATATCACCAACTTCTTCTGCTGGAACAACTGCAGGATCAACTGCAGGATCAACTGCAGGAACAACTGCACAAATGACACTGGGAACCTCAACTGATGTTAGCCATGCATCAACTGGATCAACTGCTGTTACTGAAACATCAATGACTATAGCAGACACGACAGAAACCCCATCAAGATCAACTACAGGTATCACAATAACAAAAGATAAATTTTGGAATATGTGACTTGCTAGGAGTAATTCGTAGCTCCCTTTATAAAGTCATCTGGGCTAAAATGATCCATTCGGGCAAACTAAGGTCGCGATAGATAGATAGATAGATCGATAGATAGATAGATAGATAGATAGATAGATAGATAGATAGATAGATAGATAGATAGATAGATAGATAGAAATGTAAATCTTTTCTATTATCTGTTTTCTTAATTATCAACTACTGCTACATCCACAGACATTAGTGTTACACCAACATCTACAGAACTATCATCAACTACAAGTCCTGCCTTGGTAACATCAATCAGTGCTAGTACAGTTGCATCACAACCTCCATCTACTTCAGGTATCACAATGGAAACATTTTATATATAGTATTTTAGTTCATTCATCACATTTTCATGTGACTATGAAATTAACATTGATGTGATATTTACCTTTTGTTTTCTATCTAAACTTTTCCACAGTTACCCCTACAAGCTCTGGCCCACTTTTCTTAATGCAAATTAAATTTATCACAGAAGAAGCATTTAATAATGACTTATTAAACTCATCTTCATCTGCCTACAATGACCGTGCAACTCGCATAAAAAATGAGGTCTGGCTCATGGATAATCATTTATTTCTCTGCTATACTATATTTCTTTCTAATTATTTCAATGTGCAGTTTGATTTTGATAATCTCATTCATACCATTTATCTTGTCCAACAAAAGGGAAATATATTAGCAAATTCCAAGTACATCTTTATATCTTTAGATCGGTAGCAGTGATTATGCAGTTGTTGTAAGCTCTGATAAAAAGCACTTGTGTTGATTATTACTGTGATATTAATTATGGCATTTCTATTTTAGTTTACAGTAATTCTTCAGGTCAGATTCCCTAACTTCAGGATACTGTTAGTACTTAGATTCAGGTTTGTATCAAGTTCACTCATGCACCATTTGTTAAAAATGTTATTTATAAGTGTTTGTATGTAACACGGAAAATAAATAACCTTTTCAAATGTGCTCTTGTTCATGTAGCTCTGGGTCAACTGTTTCATATGTTGACTTATTCTTTGCTGAAAGTCTGCCTCCTGATTCTTCAGTTATTAATGCATTGATGAATGCAAATACAAGCTTTCAAATTACAGGCGTCTTTGGTAAGCCATGGGGATAAAACAGTATTTAACATTTGAATGTCAAAGTTGTTATTTATTCATTTGAACTGTAGCTGTCTTTATTGTATGCATTATGATCATAGCATTGAAATAATAGTCAGTCTGTGAATAGTCACATAATACTATAACATAGAGTAGTAACTGTCTATAAAAAGTTGTTCTATACTCAAAATATACTTTTTATGAAAAAAATCCTTTATATAACTACATAGCTTTCTTCATGAAATATGTATCCTTTGTTTTCTCTTAATTACAGTAATTGGAGCTTCAACTGAATCACCCCCAATGACTTCAACACAGACTGCAACAACTGCAGCTACAACAGACATCACAACAGAAGTTTTAACTAGCACCAGCTCTACTACAGCTGCTGTCTCAGAAACATCAACTACCCTGTTGACTACAGAGAGTACAATACAAATGTCAACAAGCGTAAGATCTGAAACAGAATCCACCACAGTTATCACAATAGAAACCTCCACAGTTGCTACATCAGAACCAGCATCTAGCACTATTTCAAGATCAACTACAGGTGTCACACCAGAATCCACCACATCTGTTACATCAGAACCAGCATCTAGTACTGTTTCAAGATCAACTACAGGTATCACACCAGAACCAGCATCTAGCACTCTACCAAGCTCAACTACAGGAGTCACACTGGAAACCTCTACAGTTGCTACATCAGAACCAGCATCTAGCACTGCTTCAAGATCATCTACAGGTGTCACATCAGAACCAGCATCTAGCACTCTACCAAGCTCATCTACAGGCATCACACTGGAAACATCAACAGTTATTACATCAGCACCAGCATCTAGCACTCTTTCAGGATCAACTACAAGCATCACACCAGAAACCCCAACAGTTATAACATCACAACCAGCATCTACCACTCTTTCAAGCTCAACTACAGGTGTTACACCAGAATCCTCCACATCTGTTACATCAGAACCAGCATCTAGCACTCTTTCAAGCTCAACTACAGGCATCACACTGGAAACCTCCACAGTGGTTACATCAGAACCAGCATCTAGCACTCTTTCAGGATCAACCACAGGCATCACACTGGAAACCTCAACAAGTGTCACATCAGAACCTGCGACTAGCACTCTTTCAGGATCAACCACAGGCATCACACTGGAAACATCTACAGATGTCACATCAGAACCAGCATCTAGCACTCTTTCAGGATCAACCACAGGAATCACACCAGAAACCTCAACAGGTGTCACATCAGAACCAGCATCTAGCACTCTTTCAAGCTCAACTTCAGGCATCACACTGGAAACCTCAACAAGTATCACATCAGAACCAGCAACAAGCACTATTTCAGGATCAACCACAGACAGCACACTGGAAACATCAACAGGTGTCACATCAGAGCCAGCATCTAGCACTCTTTCAAGCTCATCTACAGGTGTTACATCAGAACCAGCATCTAGCACCTTTTCAAGCTCATCTACAGGTGTCACATCAGGACCAGCATCTAGCACTCTTTCAAGCTCAACTTCAGGCATCACACTGGAAACCTCAACAAGTATCACATCAGAACCAGCAACAAGCACTATTTCAGGATCAACCACAGACAGCACACTGGAAACATCAACAGGTGTCACATCAGAGCCAGCATCTAGCACCCTTTCAAGCTCATCTACAGGTGTTACATCAGAACCAGCATCTAGCACTCTTTCAGGATCAACCACAGGCATCACACTGGAAACCTCTACAGGTGTTACATCAGAACCAGCATCTAGCACTCTTTCAGGATCAACCACAGGCATCACACTGGAAACCTCTACAGGTTTTACATCAAAACCAGCATCTAGCACTCTTTCAGGACCAACTACAGGCATCACACTGGAAACCTCAACAAGTGTCACATCAGAACCAGCAACTAGCACTGTTTCACGATCAACCACAAGCATCACACCGGAAACATCAACAGGTGTCATATCAGAACCAGCATCTAGCACTCTTTCAAGCTCAACTACAGGCATCACACCAGAAACCTCTACAGGTGTCACATCAGAACCAGCATCTAGCACCCTTTCAGGATCAACTACAGCCGTCACACTAGACACCTCAACAGGTGTCACATCAGAGCCAGCACCTAGCACTCTTTCAAGATCAACTACAGCCATCACACCGGAAACATCGACAGGTGTCACATCAGGACCATCATCTAGCACTCTTTCAAGCTCAACTACAGGCGTCACACCAGAAACCTCTACAGGTGTCATATCAGAACCAGCATCTAGCACTCTTTCGGGATCAACTACAGCCATCACACCAGAAACCTCAACAGGTGTCACATCAGAGCCAGCATCTAGCACTCTTTCAAGATCAACCACAGGCATCACACCGGAAACATCAACAGGTGTCACATCGGGACCATCATCTAGCACTCTTTCAAGCTCAACTACAGGCGTCACACCAGAAACCTCAACAGGTGTCACATCAGAGCCAGCATCTAGCACTCTTTCAAGCTCAACTACAGGCATCACACCAGAAACCTCTACAGGTGTCACATCAGAACCAGCATCTAGCACTCTTTCAAGATCAACTACAGTCATCACACCAGAAACCTCAACAAGTGTCACATCAGAGCCAGCATCTAGCACTCTTTCAGGATCAACCACAGGTGTCACACTAGAAACATCAACAGGTGTCACATCAGGACCATCATCTAGCACTCTTTCAAGATCAACTACAGTCATCACACCAGAAACCTCAACAAGTGTCACATCAGAGCCAGCATCTAGCACTCTTTCAAGATCAACTACAGCCATCACACCAGAAACCTCAACAGGTGTCACATCAGAGCCAGCATCTAGCACTCTTTCAGGATCAACCACAGGCATCACACCGGAAACATCAACAGGTGTCACATCAGGACCAGCATCTACCACTCTTTCAAGCTCAACTACAGGTGTCACATCAGAGCCAGCATCTAGCACTCTTTCAAGATCAACTACAGGCATCACACCAGAAACCTCAACAGGTGTCACATCAGAGCCAGCATCTAGCACTCTTTCAAGCTCAACTACAGGCATCACACCAGAAACCTCTACAGGTGTCACATCAGAGCCAGCATCTAGCACTCTTTCAAGATCAACTACAGCTGTCACGCCAGAAACCTCAACAGGTGTCACATCAGAGCCAGCATCTAGCACTCTTTCAAGATCAACTACAGCCATCACACCAGAAACCTCAACAGGTGTCACATCAGAGCCAGCATCTAGCACTCTTTCAGGATCAACCACAGGCATCACACCGGAAACATCAACAGGTGTCACATCAGGACCAGCATCTAGCACTCTTTCAGGATCAACCACAGGCATCACACCGGAAACATCAACAGGTGTCACATCAGGACCAGCATCTACCACTCTTTCAAGCTCAACTACAGGTGTCACATCAGAGCCAGCATCTAGCACTCTTTCAAGATCAACTACAGCTGTCACACCAGAAACCTCAACAGGTGTCACATCAGAGCCAGCATCTAGCACTCTTTCAAGCTCAACTACAGGCATCACACCAGAAACCTCTACAGGTGTCACATCAGAGCCAGCATCTAGCACTCTTTCAAGATCAACTACAGGCATCACACCAGAAACCTCTACAGGTGTCACATCAGAGCCAGCATCTAGCACTCTTTCAAGATCAACCACAGGCATCACACCGGAAACATCAACAGGTGTCACATCAGAGCCAGCATCTAGCACTCTTTCAAGATCAACTACAGCTGTCACGCCAGAAACCTCAACAGGTGTCACATCAGAGCCAGCATCTAGCACTCTTTCAAGATCAACTACAGCCGTCACACCAGAAACCTCAACAGGTGTCACATCAGAGCCAGCATCTAGCACTCTTTCAGGATCAACCACAGGCATCACACCGGAAACATCAACAGGTGTCACATCAGGACCAGCATCTACCACTCTTTCAAGCTCAACTACAGGTGTCACATCAGAGCCAGCATCTAGCACTCTTTCAAGATCAACTACAGCTGTCACACCAGAAACCTCAACAGGTGTCACATCAGAACCAGCATCTAGCACTCTTTCAAGATCAACTACAGCTGTCACACCAGAAACCTCAACAGGTGTCACATCAGAGCCAGCATCTAGCACTCTTTCAAGCTCAACTACAGGCATCACACCAGAAACCTCTACAGGTGTCACATCAGAGCCAGCATCTAGCACTCTTTCAAGATCAACTACAGGCATCACACCAGAAACCTCTACAGGTGTCACATCAGAGCCAGCATCTAGCACTCTTTCAAGATCAACTACAGGCATCACACCAGAAACCTCAACAGGTGTCACATCAGAGCCAGCATCTAGCACTCTTTCAAGATCAACTACAGGCATCACACCGGAAACATCAACAGGTGTCACATCAGGACCAGCATCTACCACTCTTTCAAGCTCAACTACAGGTGTCACATCAGAGCCAGCATCTAGCACTCTTTCAAGATCAACTACAGCTGTCACACCAGAAACCTCAACAGGTGTCACATCAGAGCCAGCATCTAGCACTCTTTCAAGCTCAACTACAGGCATCACACCAGAAACCTCTACAGGTGTCACATCAGAACCAGCATCTAGCACTCTTTCAAGATCAACTACAGCTGTCACACCAGAAACCTCAACAGGTGTCACATCAGAGCCAGCATCTAGCACTCTTTCAAGCTCAACTACAGGCATCACACCAGAAACCTCAACAGGTGTCACATCAGAGCCAGCATCTAGCACTCTTTCAAGATCAACTACAGTCATTACACCAGAAACCTCTACAGGTGTCACATCAGAGCCAGCATCTAGCACTCTTTCAAGATCAACTACAGTCATCACACCAGAAACCTCAACAGGTGTCACATCAGAGCCAGCATCTAGCACTCTTTCAAGATCAACTACAGTCATCACACCAGAAACCTCAACAGGTGTCACATCAGAGCCAGCATCTAGCACTCTTTCAGGATCAACCACAGGCATCACACCGGAAACATCAACAGGTGTCACATCAGGACCAGCATCTACCACTCTTTCAAGCTCAACTACAGCTGTCACACCAGAAACCTCAACAGGTGTCACATCACAGCCAGCACCTAGCACTCTTTCAAGATCAACTACAGCTGTCACACCAGAAACCTCAACAGGTGTCACATCACAGCCAGCACCTAGCACTCTTTCAAGATCAACTACAGCTGTCACACCAGAAACCTCAACAGGTGTCACATCACAGCCAGCACCTAGCACTCTTTCAAGATCAACTACAGCTGTCACACCATTAACCTCAACAGGTGTCACATCACAGCCAGCACCTAGCACTCTTTCAAGATCAACTACAGCTGTCACACCAGACACCTCAACAGGTGTCACATCACAGCCAGCATCTAGCACTCTTTCAAGCTCAACTACAGGCATCACACCAGAAACCTCTACAGGTGTCACATCAGAGCCAGCATCTAGCACTCTTTCAAGATCAACTACAGGCATCACACCAGAAACCTCTACAGGTGTCACATCTCAATCAGTGCCAATTTCTCCATCCACAGTAACTACAGGTATTACACTGCAATCACATTAACAAATCATATATACTAGCATTCTCTAAAATTATATGTATTTTACATTTATATGTATTGTTCCTTTTATGTATTACGTATTTACTTTTATATACTTTTTTCTCCCTATCTGTTTTTACAGATAAATTTACAACATCAAGTGCAGCTGATATACGGTACATTAGCTTTACAACAAATGAAACATTTGTTTCTGAACTTTCAAACTCATCTTCACCTGCCTTCACTGACAGAAAATCCAAAGTTATATCAAAGGTCTGTCTTATTTATTAAATTGTAAATGTAGTTTATCTGTACATATATTAATTTAACATCAAGTTAAATAAATCACTGATGTAATAACTATACTATCTTTTCTCTAAAATAATTAAAAATAATATGTTATTTTTATGGATATTATGTTGTCATGGATATTTTTAGGTATGCAGCAACTGAATGTCTTTTGAGGTCTTCATGACCTTTGAATGTGCACCTTAGGTTCTGTAATTTTATACATAACTAGTATTGTGTAAAGGTGTGGGTTTTGCTGTAAATGTACTGTAAATGAGCTCTATAAGCTCAGTGGACCATAATCTCAGCATGTCAACTCATCAAAGTCAGTACTTCAGTTATTTCATCAGCATTTCATGTGTGTGAAGTGCCTTTTGGATAGGTTCTAAAATCCTTGTGGCAGTAATTTGGAAAATTGATGTTGGTTGTGATTGCCTAATGAATCTAGAGCCAACAGTTTGCTGTTATATATTTTTACAATAATTGTTTTGGCACTGATTTCTTTACAGATTACACCAATCTTCAGGGAGAACTATAAGAACTTCCAAAATCTAACTGTGATTAGGTTCAGGTATGTGTTGCTCTTGCTTCTGGTCTATTTCTTTCAAATTCTAAATGACTTTTCTATAAACCATGTGTAACTGAATTGTCTGCTTATATCTGCATAGGTCTGGATCAATCATCTCAGATATGAGATTAGAGTTCACATATCTTGAGGGTTATCCCAGTAATAATGTTATCATTACCATACTAATGACAGCAGATACAGGTTTTAACATTACAAGTGCTTTTGGTACGTATGAATCACACGTGTTTATGTAAAGTTTCAAATAAGAAAAATAACATTCAAATGAATATTTTCAGTGTAAGCTGATGATTATTTACGAGTGACACCCTTGTGTTGTAGCTTTTCAAAAATCTGGATTAATTGGAAATGTTGACTGGAGTGTTGTCTTATTATGAATGAATCAAATATGTGTAGCATTTTTTCTGAAGTCTTTAATAAGACATCTCAAGACATACCTTTCTCAGTAAAATGCTAATTCAGTCGTTTCTTTTAATTACAGTAACTTATTTTGCTACTACTACGACTACTTTTCCAACCACTACACCGACAACCAACATTACCACCACAGCAGCACAACCAACAAACTCTACTTCCACCACAGCAGCACAACTAACAAACGCTACTTCCTCCACAACAGCAACTCAAACAAACACTAGTACCACCACAACAATAGCACAACCAACAAACACTACTACCACTACAACAGCACCTCAAACAAACACTAGTACCACTACAACAGCACCTCAAACAAACACTACTACCACCACAACAATAGCACAACCAACAAACACTACTACTACCACAACAGCAACTCAAACAAACAGTAGTACCACCACAACAATAGCACCTCAAACAAACATCACTACCACCACAACAGCAACTCAAACAAACACTACTACCACCACAACAACAGCACCTCAAACAAACATCACTACCACCACAACAGCAACTCAAACAAACACTACTACCACCACAACAACAGCACCTCAAACAAACACTAGTACCACCACAACAATAGCACCTCAAACAAACATCACTACCACCACAACAGCAACTCAAACAAACACTACTACCACCACAACAATAGCACAACCAACAAACACTACTACCACCACAACAGCACCTCAAACAAACACTAGTACCACCACAACAATAGCACCTCAAACAAACATCACTACCACCACAACAGCAACTCAAACAAACACTACTACCACCACAACAATAGCACAACCAACAAACACTACTACCACCACAACAATAGCACAACCAACAAACACTACTTCCACCACAACAATAGCACAACCAGCAAACACTACTACCACCACAACAGCACCTCAAACAAACACTACTACCACCACAACAATAGCACCTCAAACAAACACTACTACCACCACAACAATAGCACAACCAGCAAACACTACTACCACCACAACAATAGCACAACCAACAAACACTACTACCACCACAACAGCACCTCAAACAAACACTACTACCACCACAACAATAGCACAACCAACAAACACTACTACCACCACAACAGCACCTCAAACAAACACTACTACCACCACAACAATAGCACAACCAACAAACACTACTACCACCACAACAGCACCTCAAACAAACACTACTACCACCACAACAATAGCACAACCAAAAAACACTACTACCACCACAACAGTAGCACAACCAGCAAACACTACTACCACCACAACAGCACCTCAAACAAACACTACTACCACCACAACAATAGCACAACCAAAAAACACTACTACCACCACAACAATAGCACAACCAGCAAACACTACTACCACCACAACAATAGCACAACCAACAAACACTACTACCACCACAACAGCACCTCAAACAAACACTACTACCACCACAACAATAGCACAACCAACAAACACTACTACCACAACAATAGCACAACCAACAAACACTACTACCACCACAACAGCACCTCAAACAAACACTACTACCACCACAACAATAGCACAACCAACAAACACTACTACCACCACAACAGCACCTCAAACAAACACTACTACCACCACAACAACAGCACCTCAAACAAACACTACTACCACCACAACAGCACCTCAAACAAACACTACTACCACCACAACAGCACCTCAAACAAACACTACTACCACCACAACAATAGCACAACCAACAAACACTACTACCACCACAACAGCACCTCAAACAAACACTACTACCACCACAACAGCACCTCAAACAAACACTACTACCACCACAACAGCACCTCAAACAAACACTACTACCACCACAACAATAGCACAATCAACAAACACTACTACCACCACAGCAACACAACAAACAAACACTACTACCACCACAACACTTAAAACTACTACAACACCAAAACCAACAACCACAACAACACCTCCAACAACAGCAGCAGCAACAACAACAGTTGCACCAACCCGTCCACCACCATCTGTTGAGATGAGTGTTGGTATCAAGTATACATATGTTGAGGAACTTAATAATCCTAACAGCAAGGAATTCAAACAACTGGCTGAGATTGTGGCTGTAGTGGTAAGTGTGAGACCAAACATAGATTATTGAATATTCAATACAGACACAATATATGTGACTATATTGCTTTTCAGTATAATCAGTAGTCAAAGCTTTTTGTTTCTCTTACAAATCTTACATTTTAGATGTTAGATTTTACCACAGTTAGGAAATGTATTAAAGTTTTAATGGTAGTGTAATAATAAAATGTATTTTTTTATTTGTAGTTGGAACAAATCTATAGAAATATATATGGACCTAGGTTCCTCCGGGCCATTATCCTAGCCTTCAGGTGAGCTTCATTACTTAGAAATGCATAATTTACATAATTAACACATTTTTATAAATGCATATTTCATACATTGTAGGTATTTTTTTGTAGTATTCACTTGTTTTTACACAAGTTGCTGCAGGAATTTGATACTGACAAAGAATTCTGCCCCCAGACCTTTGACCAAACGTGCAGGTGATAATACCCAAGCAGACGTCCAGCTGATATTCAATGAGAACACCATAATACCAATACCAACTGGTGAAGAAGTAGTGAGTGTTCTGAAAGATGTTGCAATAAATAACAACACATTCGTTGTGCAATTTGATCCCACTGAAATCACTCTCATCAGTGAGTATATAAATATATATTATGAAACATTTACACTGTATCTATACCCTTTATTGCTATTTCCAGTTATTTGCATTCATACCCTATATTTCCCTTTTCAGATGAGCCATACAAAATCGATGTGCAGTTCCGAACAAATGGCACTTTCACAGAACAACTCTCAAACACGACCTCAGCTTTATTTATAAACAGAACAATCATGATTAAAAATGGAGTAAGTATGAAATCAGCATGCATTAGTTTAAAGGATGAGCTTTTTATACAAATGCAAGACAGAATTAGTCCCTTTAACAAATACAAGCATAACGCACAAACACACATATGGACCTTTAATAGTCACAATAATACAGTCACAATGAGTCATAATGAACAGATTCCACAAATAAATGCAGAAACTGCAAATGTGGAGAATAAAATAATAGAACTTTTATAACATTTAATGAATTTAAGAGGTAAAGAAGCGAGTGCAGGCTGGTTGGAATGGGTGGAGAAGGGTGTCGGGAGTCCGGTGTGAAAAATATCAGTGAGAATCAAGGGGAAGGTGTACAGGAGTCAGAGCAACCACAACTACATTTGTTAATGGTGAAACTGGTGACAGATGCATTATTTTCGCAAGTATGACTAGAAGCAGGATATATTATTATTAGTATAATTAGTATAATTTCAGTTTCCTGCACAGATGAAAGACAAAGCACTATACTTACATATAAATAATCTACTGTGCAGTCTAGAACAAATGCTTTACCTGGTCCATTTGTGCCATCCCTGAATTTATTAGTAGAATATATTTCGATTTTTGATTATATACACAGATCAGGCATAACATTATGACCACCTGCCTAATGTAGTGTTGGTCCCCTTTTTGCTGCCAAGACAGCCCTGACCCATTGAGGCATGCACTCCACTAGATCCCTGAAAGTGTTCTGTGGTATCTGGCACCAAGATGTTAGCAGCAGATCCATTAGGTCTTACAGGACTTATAATATATATTTGATAGATACTATACCACTGCAGACCGGGAACACCCCGAAAGAGCTGCAGTTTTGGAAATGCTGTGATCCAGTCGTCTATCCAACACAATTTGGCCCTTCGTCAAACTCGCTCAAATCTTTCTCAAAATCTTTTCCTGCTTCTAACACATCAACTTTGAGGACAAAATGTTCACTTGCTGCCTAATATATCCCACCCACTAACAGGTGCCGCGATGAGGAGATAATCAGTCTTATTTACTTCACCTATCAGTGCTAATAATATTATGCCTGATCGGTGTATATTCTTTCATTTTGCACATAAGTGAATTTTGAATTTGAAACATGAATTTTGTGAATGGTATTGATGCTGTTTTCCCTTGCTTGTTCCCTAATTTTTATTCATATTTAATATTGTTTCAAGTAAAAATTAGAAACATTGTACAGCAATACTTTAGCGTTCCCTTTTTAAAGGTGCATTATGTAATATTTCCTAACATGTTTTTTAAGATTAGATGTCTATTGGTTATGTAGATGAAGCTGAATAAGATTTACATTTTTTGGAATGTTGAATGCATTTTTCCAGAATAAACTCCACCTTTTCTTGTACCTTTAACCACATGCTTCTGATCTGTTTGCAGCTTAGCCCTTTTTTCATTGCTGACTTCCCTACTACATTTAGCCTCTTAACCATGTCAAACTACAGGTATGTGCATTTTGCATCACAACCCAGTCACGTTTATATTTAAAAACAAATGTCATTTTGTACCATTCTTTTTACTAAATTACTTTATCTTTGCCTATCCAGCAACGGCACTGCTACATCTGGAAAAGCAGCTAATGATTCAATTCTGAGCTTCATGGAATTGGATTATGCCAGATCAGGTGGAAGTCCCAACATCACCCAAATTGCACAAACTATAATTCGAGCAGCCAAAAACGACACCCTTCCATTCCAGATCTTCCTCAATGAAATTATAGTGAATGGCACATGTAAGTAGTATATACCTGTTTTATGTTGGAAGAAATATCTATTGTTATTAATAAACCTCTTAGGCATGTGCAATAATATAATAACCTAACATGACAGTTTGGCATGATTAAAAAATATTGGTATTAGAATTATCAGAACAAGCATATTGTATAGAGCTGTGATTTGAGTCAGAGTCAAACTACTGTTATGGAAATCATGGTATACTGTCCAATGTACACATCTTCATGCCCATGTCCATAAATCAACATTTTAACAAGTCGTTTATATTTTATTCCAACAGTATTCTCATCGAGCGATGTCAGCAGCAAGATCAGTGTGCTCATGGCATGCTTCATGGTAGCTGTGTCGCTTCTGTTCACACGGTACAGCTGATGCTAAACCACATCCTCTGCTCAGAATGAGAACCATCACCAGGTTTTAAACTCTTTACAGTATAAATGAAATGAATATACATGTATAAAATACACAGTGACAGTTTGTCAGCATGCTTGTATGATAGGGTTTGGTTAGTATAGCTTTAATTATTATGAATTTCTATTGTTGTTGGTCCTATTGTCTATTATGTTGGTGATGGGCCTTTTGTTAATGATTCTATATAAATCCTGCCGGCAAGCATGAAGGAATTTCTTTGTCATGCTTAAACATGATAAGCTAAAAAGGCAACAATGCTATGGTGTATTACATTTTGTGTATTATTTTAGAACTAATTTATCGTTTTTTTGTGCCTTTTGCCAGGAAATGTATCTGAAATAAGTGTTACAGGTTTGCAAATTAGTATTTTAGATTTCTATAAGACACATAATAATGCTTCATGTTAAACCCAGTATGCATATAGTGCATAGTAAGTCGTTTAACTAGTTTGAATACCGGTCTAACAGTGTTTAATCTGGCATGCTTCCCAACAACTTTGTGTGACAAAGACAATTTTATTTTCACATGTTCTATGATGTAATATAGCAGTTAATAGACTAGAACTATTATTATTTATGTTTGATTTATCTAAACTTGTGCACTTTTTGTTCTCCAATGCACTCAGCACTATGTATTTATTTACTAAAATGGGTATCTAGCTCCAAGGACTATGTATTTATTGAGATAATTTAATATATTCAACTATGTATATGCTATAATATTCGTTGCATTAATTGTAGCACTTCATATTTATAAATGTACAACTCAGTGTCCAATAAACTCATGGGAAGCTGCACCAATAACCTTTTTCTAATAATTTTTTATTGCTAAAATTGATTGTTAACTGTTTCATTAATGTGGTTAGGCTTCAGAAAAGGAATCAGCAGTATTACAATTCTATCATATAATTTTAATTTTCTCTCTTTCAAAGACTCATATCTCAGAGATAACTTGGATAGATTAGCTTAGATAGATAGCATGAGGATCAAAGCATTTCTGGAATTTCAGTGCATAAATGAGTTGCGCTTGGTGGTAAATTAATGCTATCTAGAAATTACATTATACAATTACACAAAATAGAGACTAATGGGTTATTTTACTTAAATACTAAAAAAATGACAATGATTTACAATCTACAATGTCTATAACAGAACAGCTGTAATCTGTAACCGTAGTTTTACAAATTGTGGTTTGACCTTTGTAATGTTTTGCCATTATGTAAGAAACATTATTATTATCATCATTATGATTATTGTCATTATATATATATATATATATATATATATATATATATATATATATATATATATATATATATATATATATATATACACTATATTGCCAAAAGTATTCGCTCACCTGCCTTGACTCGCATATGAACTTAAGTGACATCCCATTCCTAATCCATAGGGTTCAATATGACGTCGGTCCACCGTTTGCAGATATAACAGCTTCAACTCTTCTGGGAAGGCTGTCCACAAAGTTTAGGAGTGTGTTTATGGGAATTTTTGACCATTCTTCCAGAAGCGCATTTGTGAGGTCACACACTGATGTTGGATGAGAAGGCCTGGCTCTCAGTCTCCGCTCTAATTCATCCCAAAGGTGTTCTATCGGGTTGAGGTCAGGACTCTGTGCAGGCCAGTCAAGTTCATCCACACCAGACTCTGTCATCCATGTCTTTATGGACCTTGCTTTGTGCACTGGTGCACAGTCATGTTGGAAGAGGAAGGGGCCAGCTCCAAACTGTTCCCACAAAGTTGGGAGCATGGAATTGTCCAAAATGTCTTGGTATGCTGAAGCATTCAGAGTTCCTTTCACTGGAACTAAGGGGCCAAGCCCAGCTCCTGAAAAACAACCCCACACCATAATCCCCCCTCCACCAAACTCTACACTCGGCACAATGCAGTCAGACAAGTACCGTTCTCCTGGCAACCGCCAAACCCAGACTCGTCCATCAGATTGCCAGATGGAGAAGCGCGATTCGTCACTCCAGAGAACGCGTCTCCTCTGCTCTAGAGTCCAGTGGCGGCGTGCTTTACACCACTGCATCCGACGCTTTGCATTGCACTTGGTGATGTATGGCTTGGATGCAGCTGCTCGGCCATGGAAACCCATTCCATGAAGCTCTCTACGCACTGTTCTTGAGCTAATCTGAAGGCCACATGAAGTTTGGAGGTCTGTAGCGATTGACTCCGCTCCGTCAGTTTACGTGTCCTACCACTTCGTGGCTGAGTTGCTGTCGTTCCCAAACACTTCCACGTTCTTATAATACAGCTGACAGTTGACTGTGGAATGTTTAGGAGCGAGGAAATTTCACGACTGGATTTGTTGCACAGGTGGCATCCTATCACAGTTCCACGCTGGAATTCACTGAGCTCCTGAGAGCGACCCATTCTTTCACAAATGTTTGTAAAAACAGTCTGCATGCCTAGGTGCTTGATTTTATACACCTGTGGCCATGGAAGTGACTGGAACACCTGATTCTGATTATTTGGATGGGTGAGCGAATACTTTTGGCAATATAGTGTATATATATATATATTATGATGCGGTTGCTGGCACTCACTCAAAACTAGTAATTAACTGCTTTTCATTAGCCCAAGATGAATTTATGGCATTGTATCCTTTATCACTTGCTTTGAAATGCAAGTCACTTCCTGTGGTTTACTAGGATAAGATTAGTTATGCGTAGCATGTCATAACTCATAAAATCAATACTTTAATTATCTAACAGGAAATGAATTATGTGAAAGTGTTGAAAGTATTATTACTCACTCTTTGTGAATTCTACTTTGGAATGATTTTTTAATAAAATAAAATTAAATTAAATTAAGTAATTTTAACCACAAAATGTTGCAGATCTCAGAAACCTGATCCAGTAGGTAGAATGAGGACAATTTGGCATCATCATTCTGAGAAAATACAAAAAGACTTAAAATTGCATTCTGTTTTGTAAAGTTAATATTAATATGCTTGAAACATGTTTTTTGGAAGAATAAAAATGACTATATCTAAATTCACTTCCTGAATTTTAAACGTATATATATTTTTTTCTTTTTATATACATTATGGAGACACATACAATGCATGACATAATGAAATATATTGTTAAATATTTTTGCTACACAAAGTTCACTGTCAAATGCTCACCTTGTCAGCTTTCACCATCAATCAAATTAAATCCTGAAGAAGTACAGCCCAAATATCCAAGTATCTTGAATAAAAGTTATTAAGATTTCCATTTTACCATGTCTTGTTACAGAGGTGGCTCATTCCTAGCTTGAGAAAAAGTGTGAGCTCGGTTTGTTATACACTTACATTTTTACTGAAACCTATAGAAACCTTTGTACAGACACAAGATGGCAGCCTTTACATAAAAAGACCAATAGATCTATGGAAACTTGAGGGTTTTTCAGTGTACAGTACACATAGAAAGAGTGCATGTGGTTTTCTACTCTTTTCTAAAGTATGTATGTGTACAGACTTAAATTCGTTTGAAACATTTAAATTTTGATTGTGTTATAATTAGTATTTTGATTATTCACTTTAAAACCTGTAAATATTGTCACTCTTTTTATTTATTTATTTATTTATTTTTACAAAAAATGTTAAGCAACTTTGATTTTATATCACAACCTCATTTATGAACTTTGGCTATTTAGTGGCAGTCTTCAACACAGAGAATGGCTCTAAGCACTTCCTTTTAACAACTGTTATGGAAATACTTGCCTTGCACCTCCAGGGTTAGGGGTTTGATTTCCATCTCCACCCTGTGTGTGTGTGTTTGGAGTTTGCATGTTCTCCCTGTTCCTCCCCAAGTCCAAAGACATGCACTGTAGGCTGGTTGACCCTTTCTAAATTACCCATGGTGTCTAACTGGGTTTGTGTGATTGTGACCTACAATGAGATGCCAGCCCACCCAGGGTGTCCACCGCCTTGTATCCAGAGTCTCCTGGGATAGACCCCACACTCCGCATGACCCTGTGTAGGATAGGCGAGCGCAGAAGATGGATGGATGGATGGTTGGATGGATGGATGGATGGATGGATGGAGAGATACATATGTGGATTAACATCTGGAGAACTCTCTGTTATGTCATGTGCAGTACATTATGGCACATTATACTGCTGAAAGAGACCACTGCCATTGGGGAAAGCCATTACCATGAAGGAATGTACTTGGTCAGGACCAATGCGATGATCATTGGCAAAGTAACATCCACATGAATATCAGGATTCAAGGTTTCCAAGCGAAACATTGCCCAGAGAATCAAGCTTCCTGGACACTGGCTTACCATCTACCCATAGTGCATCCTGGTGACATCTCATCCTGAGGTAAGACACATATGCACCCAGCCATCCACATAATGACCAATCCTATCTGCAAAGGGCTGATGTGGGTTCAGATTTTAATACTAATCAAGCAGGAGCCAGCCCTGATTCCACCTGTTTAATCAGTTCATCTTGGCACCCACACTTTGCAGATAAGACTGGACACCACTGATGTAAAAGAACATGCAATTCCTCAGACCAGGCTGTGCTTTTCCATTGCTCTTTGGTCCTGCTCTCATGCTTGTGTGTTTCTTACTGCTGTATTATAATTGTGGAATTTTCAGCTTATTCCTTGATTTCAGTCATTTTGTAAATTATTCTTCTCTGTGTAAGATTTTGTGTTGTTTCAGTAAAGTGAATTATTAATTTTTGAGAATAATATATAGATATTTAATAGCAGGAATAAATAAATTTTAGCTGTTGCTGGTAGTGTTGCCATAGTTTTAAATTTTGTATACATGAGGTACCTGCATGTCAACATATTTTGTCGAAAAAATTATTCAAAAACATGTTGAACCCATGTCCTCTGATGTGGGATGTGTTAAATTTAGCTTTTTCACGAGTCAGAACTGCCCTGCCCTGTTTGTTATAAAAGCCTGTCTGTTAAACAAAGGAATCCGATTAAGGTTTTTCCCAAAACCAGTTCGGAGGTGTTGTGCAATAAATGTTTTTATGTTTTATGTTGTTTCAATGAGTTGTTATGTTTCAGAAAGAAATGCAATTCTCAGTACATCAAAATTGTTTGGTTAGCACAAAATAATATGACAAAATGTCAGTAGTACAAAACTCTTAGTGTCCTTTTCATGTGATTCATGTGGCTGTGCAATTAGTTGATTACTGTAACTCACCATCTGCATTAATAAGAATACCTGTGCATTCATGCAGTTATCCAATCCACTTTTGTTGTTATAATAAGCTCCACTCTTCTGGGAAGGCTTTCCAATAGATTTTTGTCTGTGGGGATTTGTGTTCATTCAGTCACTAAAGTCAGGTACTGATGTCAAACAAAGTTGTGTGTAGTGCAACTGGTGCTCCAGTTTATCCCAAAAAAATTTAGTGGGGTTGTGGTCAGGTCTCTTGGCAGTTCATGTCTTCATGGAGCTCACTTTGTGCACAACAGCATTGTCATGCCTGGACATGTTTGGACCCCTTAGTTAACTTAGTTAAAGATAAAACTTAGGGAAGCCTGGCATATGAATGATGATCAGGTGACGTGATGGTGGTGTCCTCTAATGTTTGGCTATATAGTGTAACTATAAATGGATTAAACGCATTTTATTTTATGTATAACATACACCAGCCTGTGCTGAACAGATGGAAACATGAGATTGTCCTTTTCACCCAGCTACAAGGCACAATGCTTTTAAGAACTCTCTGGTCTAGATATCTGTGACATCATTCGGGTACATGATCAAAATCATGATCACCAGAATATAGAAGATGTGACAAAACCTCAGAGGATAGCACCACTCAGAAGCCCTGATTAACATGCATATACTTATCATCTACCCTGAACTCTTCAGGACAGATTTGAAAAATTAAATCTTTAGAGGTTTTGGTATACAGGGTTTTGGATTCTAGTGTTAGGGATGTTTCTTAAAAACTGTTTCAGAAAAGTTTCAGAAAAATTTGTCTGTGAAGGTTCTTGGTCATCAGGTGGGGTTATCTGGAAGTTGAGTCATGTCAACTGGACCCAGATTGAAATGTTTCACTAATTCAAACCGCTTCTTCAGTTTGAGGGAAGTTGTCAGGATAGCACAAATTTGTATCCTCCAGGGTCACGGATCCTCCTCTCCGTGGATAGGCGCAAGGAAAAGGTGAGAGTGTGGGAAAGTGTTAGGACTAAGGGAGTTGTTAGGCTGTAATGACCCCAGAGTAAGGAGAGTAGGGAGAAAGTGTATTGAAGTGTATTAAACGATCAGAGAAAATTAGAGTTGAATGATGGTTCTTAGGTGTGGCTGTCCTGGTGTGCTTAGAGGTAAAGAGGTCTTGATCTTGTGGATGGATTAAAGAACAGCATGAAAAATAGGAGAAAGGTTGTGCCTAAGACCTCCACCTCTGTGAAGAGAAGGATTTTCCTTCTGGACATAGATGGCCTCCTTCACTCAAACCATCTCTCTTCTCTGTCCGAAATGTGTGCCTTATCATCCTCAAATGTGTGTCCTTTGTCCTTCAGATGAAGATACACAGCTGATTCTGGTCCTGAGGTCCAAGAGAGAGGTGAAGGTCACATCCTGTCTAATATTTTTCATGCTGCCAAAACTAGTGATTTTAAAATAGCTGACACTGTGACCTACGTGCGTTTTTGGTTTCAGTAAACCACTTTGATTTATGCATTGGATAAAGGTCCACCCTGAAAAGGAATGTAACAAAGGCAAAATGTGTTAGTCATACTGGATACACAGGTTTAAGCAGAAACCTGTTGGAAATTTATATGATTTTTAGTCTATTTTTACTAGTTTATTACACTTTACTTGGAGATTTACTTGAAAAGTTGGACAAAGACCAAATAGTGATAGTCAAGTTTTTCAGTTCACTGTGGGATGAACATAATGAGGTCTTCTACAAGTGTAGTTTGTCCATCTCGGGGTTTTGTTGTACATTCTGAGATGTTTTTTTACCGCTAGTCATGGAAGTAATGACGGGTTTGTGAGTTATCTTAGCATTCCTATAAGCTCGAAGCAGTCTGCCTAGTGCAAGGTGTTTCCTCACTCACTATATGTGTTTTACACAACCATTCTGTTTACTCTCTGTTGTGTGTGAAAATCTCAGTGAATCAGTTTTATCTGACAGCCATGCCACAAAGTCACTGAGATAACATTTTCCTCATTCTGATGTTGATTTAAATATTACCTGTACCTGGATGATTTCATACATCGAGCGATTCCTTATATATGGTATAATATTATATAATTATATAAGATATTACTATTATATTTTTCAGTTGTTATTCTTCAGCATTTCAACATTTTATTGTGAAACCTTGGCTAGTGAAGTAAACAATGGACAAAACCATCCCAACAATGGACTCTTCTCTCTGTTGAGGTCAGGGAAACGTTTCCGTTCCTTGAAGGCGAACACAGAGAGAATGAGGAGGAGCTTCTTCCCGCAGGCCATTCGGGCCCTCAGCCAGTACACCTAGGATCTGGACTCTCTGGTCTTACCCCCACACAACATAACATAACATTCTACCTCAGCTGATTGTTGCACATGCTAATATTGCACTACTCTGTACACACAATAACACTCACTGTACATCTTCTCTGTACATCTTTGTGTGTGCACTGCACTGTCACTTTACTCCCTGTTAAACTGGACATTATATTTTGCCTTATATACACTTCTACAATATATTTATATATTTATCTTACATATGCACACTGTGCATACTATACTCTTTTGGAACACCATTTCAATGTTGACCATTTTATCTACATATATTCATATACTGTATCTTCTGTACATTATAGAGTCTATGCATATATTTATTTATATTGTTTTATTTTTCACATATACTATACATATACTATATTGTACTATATATATATATATATATATATATATATATATATATATATATATATATATATATATACATATATATTTTTTGTTTTTGTTTTTATATTTTTAAGCCTGCCTTCATTTGTCTAGCTTTTGTCGTCACTGTTTGACGGTGTCTCTTGCGCATGGTTTTTTTTCATGGTTTTTGAGACTGTATATCCTGTGAAACATAGGATCAGATGATTATACAGGTGAAATCATGTGTGACTAAATTGGTAGACTGAAAGCATGCACCCAGACTAAACCATTCTGACACATATAGATTAGACTATCTATAATACACCCATGCACATACACACGCACACACACACACACACACACACCATCCTATGGTATATAGTTTTTTTTTTATTATACAGTAATTATTTTTTACCTTCACATGTAGTTTTACAAACTGTTACTGTAAAAATAACAGGGTTGTATAATTAATGTTATTGTTTAACAAAATTTCACCATTTTACTTTATACAGTCACATCATTTAGCCATGATTGTTAACATACCAATATGCCTGGTTTATAACCATGATTATGAATATAATTTATACAAAAATATAAAAAATTTTAATCTGAATCTATAAAATACCATCTTCACACCCCGTATGCCAGCTCGCTAAACCTGTTTGATAGTCATTTTACATATCGGTCTGTTTTTAAATAGCAGAAGCATTTTTATTTTAAAGTAACACTGAAAGTTGGCTTTCTCATGGATTTTCAGATGGTCCTATTAGAGCCTAAATGATTATTTTTAACATTACTTTTCTCTGTGTTAGTAAATATGTTTGCTGTCTCGGTGCCATGATTGGTTTTTCATGCAGTCGTGGCTTTTTTTTTGGTGGTGACGCACGAGAATCCTACGGATGGTGTAACTTGAAAAAAAGGACAGAGAGGGCAGATATTTTTCACAACAATGGCAGACATAATTCCTTTGAAGTACAGGCAAATGTGTCTGAAGCACAAATTCCTATGTGACCCTGAAATAGCAATTGAGCTAAAAAACCTTCAAGGTGATGTTAGAGCTGTTATGTACACTCGTGATGTTGAACAGTATTTGAATGAGAAGCGAAGCACTTTGGGAATGATTGGTGGGTTGTGATTGTGGGTTTTTTCCACCTTGACTATGAAACAGTCAAGTTTTTTTGTTTTTAGATTCTTTCTTTTTCCAATATTGGAACAGTTGTACAGTTCTGTTTTATAATATGAGCCATGTAGTTTGTGGTTTACAAACAGGAATATAAAACTGTCAAATTATCATGGAAAAAACATCAGAATTGAGCAATATGGCTTGTGAATGTATCCTATGACGCATGCTCACGATATTTATATTTTTGTAAAGGACAAGCAAAGTGGTTTGGCGACAACAGTGGGGACTGTTCTTTTCTTTTTAACACTGTCTGTTTTTTTTCCTCAGTAGATCTGTTTCTAATGCATGAGGATTATACACCTGATGTAGCTTGAAAAAAGCAAAGTTTTTATTCACAAGAGCTTACAGTCTTATAAAACGGGGAATGTAAACCCATCTAAGCACAAACAAAACACTGTGAACAAAAAGCACTGAAATATTAAGGAATGTAACCTGTGGAACTCATAGTCCAAAAGTCCCAACTTTTTAATATTATGCAAAGTAGAAATAACGTGGCGTGATCAGTAGGAGTAAGGGACATTGGTACTACACAGCTCTTTTTCACTTTAAAACCTGTAGCATGCTTTGGTATTCTTTTGTCCACAAGTCCTGAAAATAACATTTGCATGTTTGTGTTTGAACTTTGGACTTTTTTGTGAGTGGAAATCCTTTTTAAACCCTCTGACATGCATTCATCCTACGTTAGCATTAATGAGACAATAGACATTTATACCTTTCGGTATGTAAGTCTCTGAAATACTAGCAAGGCCAAACACTGTCTGGAATGTTATATTATTTATGTATTTGATTTGTAATTTATGTCTTGTCTTTTTTAATTTCTTTACTTTGAACCTTATCATTTATGTCATGGGCTGATAGGAGGATTCAGACAGTAAGAATTCACTTGTATGTTGTAAGAGGCTGTTTCCTGTACATATGACAAAAAGTCTTTTCTTCTCTCCTCCTTGTTTCTCCACCCTGTCTGTAGTTACTTTACTGCTCTTCTACTTAGTGCTGTTGTTCTTTGTGTTCTTCTTCCTCTTCTTCTTCTTTTTGGTTGATGTTTCTTTGGCGACGTGTTACACTGGACACATATGTATATCTTTATAATGATAATAAAGTTGAAGTGGATTGTTTTGTTTAAAGGTGGAAGTGACTAGAAAAAAGAAAAAGCACAGCCTAAACCAACACTCAGCCCTAGAATTGAACCAAAATGGAATATATGATGCACAGTTTCTGACATACAGAATTTTTTGCTCTTCTCCCAGATTCTAGTGCACCTGTCTCACAGCTTTCTTTCATTCATTTTTGTAGGTGCTTATCTTAGCTGCAGGACCCGTTGGAGAAACCTGGTTTGAGAAACTCTGCGTCAAAGCAACCCAGAAAACTTTTTTTTTTTTATCAATTTATCAATATCATTTTGTTTTTATCAATTCTGGAGATATAACATTTATACAAATTACACAGCTTTGATATGCACCCTACAGAATATTACATACAGTCTAGGGTCTTTGAAATATGACTGTTAGTGTGTTGTTTTGTTTTAGCAATTTATGTTTGAACTGAAGCAGCATTTTATCCCAGATAGATTTAAGTACATTTTCTGGCTCTCATCATAGTTCACTCAAGTACATACCTCAGAGATTTTTGTTGAGAAGGGAGTGTCTGAGTTGGAGGATATAAAGTTACTACCACCTTTATATATTTAAGCAGTTTCCTGTAAATGTTGGGAATTGGGAAAACAATTTTTTTCTTTGCTATCTAATGTTTGTTGCAATATACAGTATATAATCACGACATAGTCATGAAATCGTGTGTACGGTATATGCTGTTGTACTAATGACACAGGCAATAAGACAACCTTTAATAGAAGTTGCATGTAGAGTTAAAGACGTACTGAATATAAACTCTGTCCACAATTTAACAGCACTTTATTGCACTGCACACCCCCCAAAGTTACACGGTTCAATATTTTTTAATTGATGGTGACTACTTAGATGAAATATGATAAAAATGGGTATAATCTTTTTAAGGTAGTAATTAACGACACACACCCTGCATGTGTGACATTCAGGTACAATTATATAACCCTTAATGGTTAATAATTGTAAAAGTAGCTAATGTTCTTACTTGGACAAATGTTTATTTAAATGTATAGCAATTAAAGAAAAAATAGAGATAATTAAGCATTCAAGTGCATAAGTTCAAAGAATATGTCTGTATTTACACAGGGAAACTTGCTTGTATACAGAGATTGGTTATGCACATGGTTAAGTTGATTTTCTGAGCATTTGATATTTTATCATGTGCATCATGCAATCATTAACAAGTAATTGTGTGCACAATGTAATGTAACCATGAAATACTATAGAGAGGTCATGACAACCTCAACAGCCTGTCCCTGAACGTGGAGAAAACGAAAGAGATGGTTGTTGACTTCCAATGGTTGATGGAGTGTAATTTAATATTTGCACTCACTGTCAATACTATTCTTTTGCACAGAGTCGGCCTACATGTTGTTTGTCTGCACTGTCTTGTCTTGTCATCCTGTGCACTTCTGTTGTATGTCTAGTTTTACTAAAGATTGTACCTTAAGTATAGTTTAGCTTTATCTCTATGTTAAGCTCTATGTCTGTCTGCGTCACCTTTGTCTTGTTATGTGTAGTGACTTTGACTTGACGTTGTAATGCATGCATGGGATTTAATTTTACTGTCATTGATTTGTCTTCTTGTATAACACCAGTTCAGGCCGATGTATTTTCTTTCACAAATTCTCTAAATTTTCTTTTAGTAATAAACGTCTTCTGTGTGAAATAAATAAATAAATAAATAAATAAATAAAAGAAGGAAATTCTCATTCAAAATTCTGTGGATTTCTATTTTAATTTCATTAAATTTTGTTTACATAGCACTTTTGACAAAGGACATTTAAAAAAAAGCAGCTTTACAGAAAAATATAGATTCATATACAAACATCATTTAAATCAATGAAACTGTTTTTAATTTAAAAATTTTAATAAAAATTTAATATCTTATTTATGTATTTAATATTGGCCTCAGATGGCATTACATACTTGTCTCAAGTGTATTTGTAGCCCAAAGTTTAGAGTAATGGCTACAGACAGTATCAATATCTCTAGGCTCATGTGCACAATTCAGTGTTCACTCTTTACTTCAGCAAAGTTACCCAACTCTCTTAAAGCTCTCTTGATTCTTAACGCTAAATAAAATATCTGCAACTGATTATTTTTGTGTAATTGCAGTCAGATACAGTATGTGCACATTTACTAGCGCATCATGCTCATTTCTCAGAGGCAATCCTGGTTTGTGAACTGTATACACAATGGCAATAACAATCAGATGAATTGCTTCACTTGTGGGTGGCACAGAATAATAAACAAAGGTTTAAACTAAACAATACCCAACAAAGAGCAGTATAAACTAAGACTAGACACATTGTCATTATATTTGCATTTCATATATAAACACAAATGATATGTTAAATAAACCAACTCAGAAATGTTTCATGCATATTAAATGCCTGAAATGATGTTTACTGTCAGTGCTGTAATATTTTATAGCTTATAACTCTGGGAATTGTTTGAATATTTAACACCAGCCCCTACAGGTGAATAGGGTCATTATTTAAAATTACTGATATTACCGTTAACCTCTGGCCATTGATTGCTGATAGTCTGACAAGTATTTTTTATGTTGAAAAAATGTTCAAGCAAATTAGGCTACATTTATATCAAACCAAAAATCAGTTTATGTAAGAATTATAAAAAATATTTTACTGTGAAATAATTGTAAAATTATTTAAACAAAACAAACAATGGGCTAAAATAAAAATGTTCAGTATAAAATCTCAGCATAATCAACATAATGGGAAATCCCTGCATAAGATCTATCTAATTAGGCATATGAATGAATATACTTTTGGTTCCAAATATAGATTATTTACAACTGAATATACAATTTATTGATCACTTATTGAATGACTTTTTCTGGCACAGACAGAGATTACTTTTTTCTTCTGTTAACAATAACAGTCAGTCAAGTCATCATAGGTCTGGTGTTTAGTTTATACAGCGCTCTATTCTTTGTCATGCATTGTTTGCTCTTTGTTATTCTGCTCCACCTAAAATCAAACACATTCATTTTCACTTAATTGTTATTGGAATAACAATGCTATGGCATTCATAGGGCTGCTTTTGAATTCCATTATTTTTGTGTATTTGCTGACAAAATTAGACCAAGCTGATTACACCAAGCTGTTAAACATGTGCAAATCCCATTCAGCTGTCTGAGAAGTGTTTCGATCTATAATTTGTGGAAAAAATAAAAAATATATATATATATAAATGATTCTTTTAAACATTTGTATTTAAAATATTCAATAATTCATCCAAATCTGAGTCTAAAGGGATGCAAACATGTTCCATTCTAATAAGTTTATGACGATGTAAATTGTATTAATATTTAATTACATTGATTAACATTAGCCTACATTACATTAGTAGGTTGACGAAACAACTGGTCTAGAATTTCCCTATAATCTTTTATCCCATCTTGTCACACATTTAAGCAGTGAAGCTTCTAGCTCAAGACCCCAACCTTGATTCTATAGCAGTTCTGGGATTTGTAATTACATTTTATTGATAACTTATACACTGAGACTTACATACTTACATACATTTTGTTCCAAACAATAACAGTGTTTAGTTTAGATAGCGCTGTGCTCTTTGTGGTGATTTTTTTGGCTGCTTGTTGACACTGCTTTGTTATTATGCGCCACCTAAAATCAAATGCATTCATTTTCACTACAGTGTCATTGTAATAGCAGTTGGCTTTAGGCATATGCGCAGTGTTCCTGCTCTCATGCACTCTTATAGATACCTTAACAAATCATCTCCGCAAAATGAAACCACAGTAACATTGACAATGACAAAGCATGTCAGTAAACTCTTTCCTTTTCTGAAACTATTTTTTGGGACTCACCATTTCACAGCTCGGGTTGCTGTTTGGTTTCCTCAGAGTTCTCTGGTTTCCTTGCATTTCCTTAAACCTAGTAGTGCATGAATCAGACTTAGATTTCCCCTAAATGTAGATAAGGATGTGCATAGTGTCCTGTAATAGGTAGGGCCAGTCTTCTGGCTAGTTCCCACCAGACCAGGATAAAGTTCTTACTATGACTATGACTGAATGAATGAATTTTAACAAATCCATGTTTTCAAAAAATTAGGATGAATCTTCAGGACCACTACTTGTAGGTAACATCTAACACACTTAACACAAATAACAATGACCTATCCTAAGGAGAATGCTGAATATCACTTAAGGGCATGTTAGGGGAATTTTTAGAATAATTTATTGACCAGTTAAATTACTTCAACCATTCAGAGACACATTTGCAGGCATGCACACAGCATTTGCTGTTTCTTAAAAAGGCTTTTGACCCAAATTGTTTTTAAACATCTTAATTGTCTATGCTTTAAAAGTCAATAAATGAATCAAAGCAATGAGGGTTGAACTAAAATCAGGACCTTACTACTATGAGGGTAGATCTCCCAGTTTATGTTTTTTCCAAAAGCAGTGCATGTAAGCTGATGTACACGGGTGTTTTTTTTTTCTAATAACTCATTTATTTATTTAAGTTTGCAGCTGAGACAGGTGGTGTATGTCATATGACAAAAAAAATCATTCAAATATATGAAATGCTGTTGAGTTTTCTAATGAGTCAGTAAAACTGAAGGAAGCAAATCGAAAAGGCTGAAAAACTGCTCTAAGTAAAGACCCAAGAGTGGCTCTCTGAGCTGTTGAATTGTTGAATTTGGCTCTTATCAGGTGTTGATAAATTTGCGTGGCCCCCATAGTCGTGCAAACCAAGCTTCTATTAACTTTTCTATTGTAACAGCTCAATCATAAGGGGTTGTATGGATGATGATTGATATAATCTAAGACTAAGAGATATGGTTATTTAACAAAGAATGATGTTTAATTGTTGACCTGGTTAAGTTGACTGTAAGGAGATTTTAATTTAATAGAAAGAGTCTTCAGTGCAACATTCACTTAAATCAGTCAGCACAGTAACATGGTGCTTATGTATATGGTGTTCTATTTCAAAAGCTGCAAAAACTTTAAGTTAGTTTAAGTTTTACTTTAAGTTAGTTTTCCTGAAGATTATCCAATGTTCACTAGAAATAAGAAGGTTTGCATCTATCTTTCATTGCTTGATTAATATAAATGTTTTCTCACAAGGATAAGTTTCTTCCTCATGCCATTTGAACGTTTTCCCTGGCCATTGTCACCTCTGGCTTGTCAGTTCGCAAGTAGCACAAATATAGATGAAATGCAAGCATCAGAAGTAATGACTGTAGAAAATCTATGAATTTAGGTACTGAATCACTGTGAAGAAGCATACTAGCAGTCTTCAACAACTCCTAATTGGATCAGTAGTGCTTTGGGGAAAAAAGGAAGCATATTTTTCTTGCTCAAATAACACCTTTTTCAGGCGATGAAAGAAGAAAATTCTGTTCTTGAGGGGGGATGCAGTCCAGAACATCTTCAGCAACTTCTCAATGAGACATTAGAGTGAGATAGATCTTTATTATATATGTATAAATGAATATATTGCTCTATAAAACGTAACTCCAAAGTGTGTGTAAATTTTCTCACAGCCCGTGGAAAATAAAAGCAGTATTGTGAATTAAATAGAGAAACATGAGAAAAAAAGCATTTCTCACTTAGCAGGTTCTGCCTCATACTAGGCACCAGACAAGGGTGTGAAGAAGTAATCCAATGACCAAAAAATACAATAATGTCTTTATAGTAGTACTGCTATAATTAACAACTGAAAAATGAGTGAAAGAAAGTGAATGATTGTGTGTGATTGTTTGATTCTAGTCAGAATTATTACGGGTTTTCATGAATATTAGGAAAGTTCTTGACTTTAGACTTAAGTTTATGCATCAAAATCAAATATCAGATTGGGTTCTGACTTCTCTAGCGCACTGTACACATTTTTGCAATGACTGTAGCTTGCTGAAGATTGACAAAAATTCAACTTCCTGCATGATGGTACAGCCATGAAGGAATGGCTTCCGAGATTTTTTATTTCAAACTTTATTGAAAACCTGTGAGTGGGAAGAGTGTGAAAAAATTGACATCTCAAGATGTGCAAACTTTATAGACTCTTAGAGTGCTGTATTTAAAGCTGTACTTACTGTTCTTGTTCTTTTTGTTTCTATTAATTACAACTTTATTGGTTGCATGATGATTCACCTTGGGGTTTTTTTTTATTGGTGTGTCATTGATGACATACTGGTTTTAAGAATTTGTGACGTACATGATGTATTTTTTTCATGTTGACAAAGAGTTCAATTACTGTGCCAGAATTTGTGCTGAAAGAATCAGGTCTGTTAGCAACATGTTAGTTGTTGAGTGAAACCTGTGTAAATATTTAGGGGGAGTAGCATACCAGTCACAACCAAACAAGGAACCAGGAACAACCAAAGTGTGTTTTGTAAGTCATAAATATTTCCATCCAGACTTCTATTGATTTTAGAAACCCAGGCTAATATTAACTTTTCACATTACAGCATGTGATTTCTTTTATTACTACAGTCCCCAAACTACTGGAAAGGCAAATTCATCTCTTTTTGCTATAGACTGAAGCCGTTTGAGTTTAAGATCAAAAGATGGATATACAAAAAGAGTCTGTTTACCTTTAATTTCCTTGTATTTATATATAGAGATGTTAAACAACATCAAACATAGGACATTTCATATCAGACCACCCCATTTTCATCTGAACATGTGACTGACAGGTGGTCATTGTTACCCCGATGTGTCCTGTTAAATTGATTGCTTAAAAAATAAATAGCTCTTGTTTCACCTGTGATGACTGCATTATTAAAAACTGCATGTTTTTAAAAATGATAAGCCAACATAAAGATCAGAGAGCTGTCTATGGAAGAAAGACAAGCCATTTTGAGGCATTGCTCAATCATGGTGCATAAAAAAATACAACAACGTGGAATGACTTGAAAAAGAGTTAAACCACTGGGGTACAGAAGCACTCAACAGGTCAGTCAAGGAAGCAGCTGAAGCTGATGACAGAAAAACGGATAGAACTATGAGGGAAGTACCCAGAAACAAAAGTCAATAACATCTCCAACATCCTCCAGAGGGCAAGGGTGAAGGTAACTCACTCCACATTTTGAAGAAGACTTTGATTCCATTCCACAAGATGTAAACCAATAATCAGCAATAAGTATCAGACTGGAATTCACATAAAAATACAGAAATAAGCAGTGAACATTCTCGAACCAACATTAACCTCTA
The DNA here is from genome assembly GCF_019097595.1 of Hemibagrus wyckioides. NCBI lineage: Eukaryota > Metazoa > Chordata > Actinopteri > Siluriformes > Bagridae > Hemibagrus > Hemibagrus wyckioides. The sequence goes on along the minus strand of NC_080738.1, from coordinate 15,342,426 downwards.
GCTAAGTGATGGAAGAAGAAAGAATTGACTTAAAAACCAAAAGGTACATGCTCATCTGTGAAACATGGTGCTGGTAGTATCACAGCTTGGGCTTGCATGGCTGCTTCTGGAAGAGGTTCACTAATATTTATTGATGATAAAACAAATGACGGTAGCAAAAGAATGTAATCAGAAGTTTACAGGAACATTCTATCTGCCAATTTAAAGAGAAATGCGTACAATCTAATCGGGAGGAACTTAATCATGCAGCCGGACAGTGACCCAAAACACACTGCCAATTTAACAAAGGACTTCATCAGGGGGAAAAGTGGAAGGTTTTAGACTTTGGCCATGTCAATGACCAGACCTAAACCCAACTGAACAGCCCTTCACATCCTGAAGAGGAGACTGAAGGGAGAAACCGCACAAAACAAACAACAACTGAAGGAAGCCTAGAAAAGAAGAAACCAACAATTTAGTGATGTCCATGAGTCTTGATGCAGTTATAGCAAGAAAATGAAATGCAACCAAATATTTATTACTATTTACTGTCATTTACTTCAAAACCTATCCATACCTATACTTCTGCTTGCCTTAAATTTGGGTGGTCTGATACAAAAGGTTCTATGTTGTTTAACATGTCTAGATGTAAATACCAGGAAATAAAACCAATGCAAAACTCTCTTCGATATCTAACCCAAATATCTTTGTTGTGTTTGCTGCTTGTTTTTTCCCCACCCAAAAAATACTTTGGCATCAGTAGCATTCAAAGGTATCAGTAGAAGAAATAATATATGAAATATATTCTGTTTTAAATGTGTCTCAACCAGGAAGAGACTGTATTTTAAAGTCTGATTCCCGTAAAAGTGAAAAGGGTGAAGACTGGATTTAAAGACTTGTGTTACAAACTGAATTGAGGATTATATCTGTTTTGCTACAGTACACACCTTTCCAACAACTTGACTGAAGTGTGACATTGGATATATGAAGAATCTAGTTTGTGAGGTTTTATTATCTTTATTATCATCAGGCAGTACTGTTTGAACTTCTCTGTTCAACTGGCTACTTCAATAACATGATCTCTGCTGATGAGTAAAGCATTTTCGTGTTGTGTTTAAATATAGTTATGCTTTCTTGAAGTTGACAAAATAGAAATGTTGGACAAAACCCTTTTTTTATATTTTTCAAATTCATACAGCAACATCTGATCGATTTTCTAAACGTGGCAGTAAATGTCACAGGGTTTTTTTTCTGCTATGAGTTGCAGCACTTTTGACCTAAAATGCAAAAATGACTGTAAGCATCAGAGGATTGATGAACCACTTGGCCAAACACCAAGTGAAACATAATTTATTTTCTTTGCAATAACAGCAGACACATAGAACAGGTCCAACCGAACAATGCAATTCAATTTCACTAAACAAGAAACAGCAAGCTGCCACTGTCTACAAATGTAAAGGTTGACTGAACTGAATTATTTTTCATACATATTATCCAATGTTTTGACATCATAGAAACTTGAATCCAAAATATTCACCAAAAGCCAAGTTTGTCACAACACGCGTCAGCTACTACATGTACGAATGAAAACCGCTGCTTAAAATACAATGAAAGCATATGTCAGATCCACCAACCCCTAAAGAGGAGCGATGAGTATGATCAGATAAGCACAACACGCACTACTCTGTAAAAACATCACACCCATTTCATTCAAGCTGTTTTCAGTTTATCATCAGCATCTTTTAATATTAAATGAGAAAAGTTTTAAAAAAGAAAAAATGTCAAGCATCCTAATTTAATTACCACATAATCAATCTATGACACTAGCGCCCACTGCTAACTAAGCAGACTTCCTTAGTGCTTCATGAACTTGATCTTCCTTCGCTAAATTTGACTAAATTTTGTTATTTACGGTACATATGTAAGTTCTATTATTAGTCATGGAACCTGACACTCAGTACAACAAAAATGAAGAAATCTTTAACAGGAAATTAATGCGTCAGTGATAGATAACAAACCCCTGCTTTGTCTTACGTCTTTAGACATCAGAATGTGAACAGAAGAAAAAATGTTCAGCATGTGGAAACGAAAAAATCACAGAAGACATGCATTTAATAAACAAGTGCACATACTAAGATAGAAAATGAATTCAATTTATTGTCATTCATATACTATGTACACATAAAATCTAGAAAGTACATACACATTAATCCAAAAATGAATAAAATGTTCATTTCAGTACATTTGAACTCCCTGAAAAGTGAATTCTGTTAGTAAAAGAAAGCTACACACTGTTTTCTGGTTGAGATGTACAATATGGAAACTTTTTCCTTTATAATAAAATTTTTTTTATTAGAACACGGCTATATAACATTTACAGAAATACATTTCAGGTGATTTAAATAGCCTTAAATATCAGCACCTGGAAAAATTTGCTGATGTTTGTAATCGCCATGCTGTCCTGCTTTATGCCACCCTCCTAGTATTATTAAAACACATAGCATATCAGCAGTACATTCGGGGCTCATGGCAACCTTTCATTTATTCTTCTTGTTACTATCTATACAATGAAAGCTAATACATTATTCAAGCCATTTACTGTAAGATGTATTCATTTTAGCACTGAAAAAAAGAAAAATAAGCAATGGAGATATTTGAGAGATTTGTAATAAGTTTTGTTATATAGTCCCTTTTGCATATATTTTAGATTTTCATTTTTAAAGGAAAGGCCAACCAACACAACATTTGTACTTTAGAACAATATTTCAACTTCAAAATGATATACTTCAGGCTTGTGTACTTTGGTCATCTCTGGAATAGGTGAAATTTTGATAGCCAAATTTCTCTTTTCATTCAGCCTTGTTACAAGAATTTGTAATTGAAAGGCAGTTCTATTTAAGTTTGATAATAAGGCTTATGAAATATGGTTAAGATCTGAAGCTTTTGCTTCCTGAACTTGAATAAGTCAACAGTGGAATGCAGTCTGTAACATAATTTTCAACCAAGACAAAGACAAGCACGAAGGTGTCATGTGTGATGATGTGAAGGCTGATGGCATGTATCATCCCCCAATCAGCATCACAGAGAAAAAAAATGTGTTACTCAGCCTATAAAAGACAAGCTTTGCCTTAGAAACCTGAATATTGGAACTATGAAACTGACCTAAAACTGAAGACTTTTTATAACACTCTAACTTGACTCTTAAAGAGATTACAAAGCATCTGGGTGAGTTTAAAATCTTGTATATTCATTATAGATGGGGGAAAAAAATGAAGTATTCATAATTATGAAATAATGATAATGATTTAATATATAATCAGATTATCAGATATAAATTATATCAGACTGACTTTAAGGAAATATTTTCTCATGTATTTAAATGTTATTTTCTTTTATGCTCTAGTTCTATCAATCAAATACAATTCTAGATATAAAGATTCTGATAATTGTGATGCAGATTTTTTAAATAAGCAAAGACATACCTAAATGGAGAATTATACTGAAATGTTGTAAGTTTAATCATTCTGATGATTATAATGTGCATTCCTATGTGTACTGTTCACCAGATACAAAAAAAAAACAGTTAGTTGTCAGAGAATGCATATCTCTATATACACGTGTGTGTGTGTGTGTGTGTGTGTGTGTTTGTTAGGTAAGATCATAGATATAACAAAAGGGGAAAAATCCTTCCAAACTAGTTTATATGTTGAAAAATATCTAGTAATCCACTGAGAGTTGGCATAATCATTTTTTAGTGACCTGAAAGAAGTAAGTGAAGGTTTTTAGTGAAGGAGCAGAGGAAGACTTTCAAGAAACACTTGGAAAACAGCCAATGTTGTGAACGTAATGTGAAAAGATATGGCTATTTTAAATGACTATCCCCTTTACGAATCTCAAATGAATTATACTATTATTATAAGCAGTTATTTAAATGAGTAAATAATATTGTACATAGAGATATTCTGAGGATTTACCTTATATTCATCGTGTGAGAGTGTTTAGGAAATGCTGTGAAAAAAAATCTGGTATCGAATAATAGTGAGATTGTTTAGCAATGTATAAAAAATCTTGAATGCAGATTAAGAGCATAAGATAATATAACACAACGGAGCATATTGTGATCCAACATATTTTTTAAAATGTTTTGATTTCTAAAAATTGTATAATAATTTGTGTAATATCATTTCAGGTTATTATTGGAAAGCATTCAGGATGAAGAGAAAAGAATTGAGAATCGTGTTCATACTGTGTAAGTTCTTCATCCAGGCTAATGATTCTCACCTATATTATTCCTATTGCATAATAATAATAATAATAATAATAATAATAATAATAATAATAATAATAATAATAGAATTAATAATAATAATAATAATAGAATTAGTAATAATAATAATAATAATAATAATAATAATAATAATAATAATATAACTTGTAATAATAATAAAAATGTACTATAGGCATCATATTGAAAGCTGTAACTGGACAAACCACATCAAGTGACACATCTGCAACATCAATAAGTTCTTCCGATGCTTCAACACCGGGAATTTCAACAAGTGTTGCTGGAATATCAGAAACCAGAGCTGTCACATCTACAGCATCACCAAGTTCTTCTGATGCATCAACACCGGGAATTTCAACAAGTGTTATTAGAACATCAGAGACCATAGCTGTCACATCTACAGCATTACCAAGTTCTTCTGCTGGAACAACTAGAGGAATGACAATGGGGATTTCAACAAGTGTTGCTGAAACATCAGAAACCAGAGTTGTTAAATTCTCAGCATCACCAAGTTTTTCTACTGAAACAACTGCAGGAACGACACTGGAAAATTCAGCAAGTGTTACAGGAACATCAGAATCCTCGGTTGTCCCATCTACAGCATCACCAAGTTCTGCTGGAGCAACTGCAAGAATCACACTGGGAATTTCAACTAATGTTAGTCAGACACTTCCTGGATCAACTTCAGGTACTTCAGTAGGTGTTTTCGGACCATCATTGATTACAACACGCACATCAGAAAGCTCAACTACAACTGGATCAACTACAGGTATTAAAACAACACTGAAACTCATTTTGGAATATATGACTTGCTAGGACTCATGGATTGCCAGGATACCTGGCTACCTTTTATAGTAGTCCTATGATCTTGTGACCATACTGCCATATATTGATTTGTTATATATATATATATATATATATATATATATATATATATATATATATATATATATATATGACTTATGAACAAAAAGTCTTTCTATTATTTTAGTTGCAGCAACTGGTGCTGAATCTGCAACACCCACATCCGAAAGACCATCAGCAGGTTCAGGTAATTATTCAGGTATATAAACCAATATATAAACCATTTTATAACTACATAGCTTTTTCATGAAACTTGTGTCCTTCTCTCTTGATTACAGTAACTGTAGTTCCTACTGCATCACCTGCAATGACTTCAACAATTGTAGCTACAACAGACATCACTAGTGTTTCAGCTAACACTGGCACTACCACAACTGCTGCCTTCGGAACATCATCTATCCTGGGCACATTAACACAAGTTACATCACAGCCACCATCAGCTTCTCCTTCAGGACCAACATCAGCTTTCACACTAGAAAAAACAACTGGTGTTACATCACAGCCACCGTCAGATTCTCCTTCAGGATCAGCATCGGCTTTCACACTGGAAAAAACAACAGGTGCTACATCACAGCCACCATTAGCTTCTCCTTCAGGATCAGCATCAGCTTTCACACTGGAAAAAACAACTGGCATTCCATCACAGCCACCATCATCTTCTCCTTCAGGATCAACTTCAGCTGTCACACTGGAAAAAACAACTGGCATTCCATCACAGCCACCATCATCTTCTCCTTCAGGATCAACTTCAGCTGTCACACTGGAAAAAACAACTGGTGCTACATCACAGCCACCATCAACTTCTCCTTCAGGATCAACTTCAGCTTTCACACTGGAAAAAACAACTGGTGCTACATCACAGCCACCATCCGCTTCTCCTTCAGGATCAACTTCAGCTGTCACACTGAAAAAAACAACAGGTGTTACATCACAGCCACCATCAACTTCTCCTTCAGCATCAACTTCAGCTTTCACACTCGAAAAAACAACTGGTGCTACATCACAGCCACCATCAGCTTCTCCTTCAGGATCAACTTCAGCTGTCACACTGGAAAAAACAACTGGTGCTACATCACAGCCACCATCAGCTTCTCCTTCAGGATCAGCATCAGCTGTCACACTGGAAAAAACAACTGGTGCTACATCACAGCCACCATCAACTTCTCCTTCAGCATCAACTTCAGCTTTCACACTGGAAAAAACAACTGGTGCTACATCACAGCCACCATCAGCTTCTCCTTCAGCATCACCTTCAGCTTTCACACTGGAAAAAACAACTGGTGCTACATCACAGCCATCATCAGCTGCTCCTTCAGGATCAACTTCAGCTGTCACACTGGAAAAAACAACCGGTGCTACATCACAGCCACCATCAGCTTCTCCTTCAGCATCAACTTCAGCTTTCACACTGGAAAAAACAACAGGTGTTAGATCACAGCCACCATCAGCTTCTCCTTCAGGATCAATTTCAGCTTTCACACTGGAAAAAACAACTGGTGTTACATCACAGCTACCATCAACTTCTCCTTCAGGATCAACTTCAGCTTTCACACTGGTAAAAACAACTGGTGCTACATCACAGCCATCATCAGCTTCTCCTTCAGCATCAACTTCAGCTTTCACACTGGAAAAAACAACTGGTGTTACATCACAGCCACCATCAACTTCTCCTTCAGGATCAACTTCAGCTTTCACACTGGTAAAAACAACTGGTGCTACATCACAGCCATCATCAGCTTCTCCTTCAGCATCAACTTCAGCTTTCACACTGGAAAAAACAACTGGTGTTACATCACAGCCACCATCAACTTCTCCTTCAGGATCAACTTCAGCTTTCACACTGGAAAAAACAACTGGTGCTACATCACAGCCACCATCAACTTCTCCTTCTGGATCAACTTCCATGTTCACACTGGTAAAAACAACAGGTGTTACATCACAGCCACCATCAACTTCTCCTTCAGTATTAGCTACAGCTAACATCAGAACCACCACTGCAGGTGGTTCATCAGAATCACCATTGAGTTCTACTTCAGGAACAATTCCTAAAATCACAACGCAAACACCAACTTCAGGCAACACACAGCAAACACCAGTAACCACAGCTCCAAGTACTCCTTCCACAATAACTACAGGTATTACCATAGAATTTTCTAATTAAGTATTACATTATTTATAGTTTAAGAATTTCATATTTTTATAACATTTATGTTCACTTAAATATTTTCCGTATCATTTTTCCCCAGCAACAGTTGTGACACGAAACATTAGCATTGTCTCTAATGCAGTGTTTACTAATGACCTATTAGACTCGTCTTCAACTGCCTTCATTTCCAGAGTAAACCTTACCATTACTGAGGTATGTTTGATTGATGTAATGTCTATACTATTGTCACTATATGTAGAATAATTGAAAAATAATGGGTTATTTTTAAAAAGAAAGTTTAGGATATTAAGTTTTCAATGATATTTCTGGGTGTACAAGGACTATAGAATGTCTACAACAATGTAAGCTCTTCATGAGTTTTGAATGTGCATCTTAGATTTCGTGATTTTTACATAACTAGTACTGTGTAAGGGTGTGGGTTTTGCTGTAAATGTAAATGAGGTCTATTAGCTCAGTGGACCATAATCTCAGCATGTCAACTCAGCAAAGTCAGTGCTGTGGTTATTTCATCAGCATTAATAAAATGGAATCTTTTTTATAAAAACATATATTTGAATTGCCTTTCGGATAGGTTCTAAAGTCCTTGTGGCAGTAATTTGGAGAATTGATGTTGGCTGTGATTGCCTAATAAATCTAGAGCAGGGGTGTCCAATCTTATCCAAAAAGGACCAGTGTGGGTGCGGGTATTCATTCCAACCAAGCAGCAGCCGCACATGAGTCTATTGAAAGATCAACTGATTAAACAGGTGGAATCAGATGCAGCTCCTCCTTGATAGAAACAAAAACCTGCACCCACACTGGCCCTTAGCAGAAAAGACTCGACACCCCTGATCTAGACCCTCTAAAAACTTGTTGTTATGTATCTTTCTAATAATTGCTTTGGCACTCATTTTTTTTACAGCTTGAACCAGTCTTAAAGGGGAACTTTACCAGCTTCATAAAGATAACTGTGGTTGGGTTCAGGTATGTATTGATCTCGCTTATGATCTATTTTTATATATATATATATATATATATCACTTTTCCACAAGCTATATTTAGCTGATAAATTGCTTACATTTGTTTGTTTTCATAGGTCTGGATCAGTCATCACAGATATGAACATAGAGTTCAACAATACTGCTCCCAGTGTTGATATTATCATTACCAGTCTACTGAATGCAGTTACGAATTTAAACATAACAAATGTTTTTGGTACGTATGAATTAGTTCGAAAACATTTGTTTTTGTGTCAAAGTGTCAAATGGGAAAAGTAGCATTTACACTTCATTATAAATATTTTAAAAATAAACTGCTGTTTTTCAGGAGGTGAGAGGTCTGGTAGGTTTTCCAAAGTGAATATGTGACTATGTATCTGATTTTATACATATTTTCCCTTTATTTTATTTTCAGCAACTAATACTACTCTGACTACTACTGCTACAACACCAATTTCAACAACAACTTCTATTACTACTGCAGTCAATACCACCACCACCACCTCCCCAACAACAACAACAGCACCAACAACAACAGCACCAAACACAACAACACCAACAATGACAACAACAGCACCAAACACAACAGCACCAACAATGACAACAACAACAGCACCAACAACAACAGCACCAAACACAACAGCACCAACAACAACAACAGCACCAAACACAACAGCACCAACAACGACAACAGCACCAAACACAACAGCACCAAACACAACAGCACCAACAACGACAACAACAACAGCACCAAACACAACAGCACCAACAACGACAACAACAGCACCAAACACAACAGCACCAACAACGACAACAGCACCAAACACAACAGCACCAACAACGACAACAACAACAGCACCAAACACAACAGCACCAACAACGACAACAACAGCACCAAACACAACAGCACCAACAACGACAACAACAACAGCACCAACAACAACGGCACCAACAAAAACAACAACAACGACAGCAGCAATGACAACAGCAACAGCAACAGCAACAACGACAACAACAACAGCACCAAACACAACAGCACCAAACACAACAGCATCAGCAACGACAACAGCACCAACAGTGACAACGACGACAGCAGCACCAACAACAACAACAGCACCAACAACGACAACAACTACAACAGCACCAAAAACAACAGCACCAACAATGACAACAACAACAACAGCAGCACCACCAACAACAACAACAGCACCAACAACGACAACAACAACAGCACCAAAAACAACAGCACCAACAACGACAACAACAACAACGACAGCAGCAACAACAACAACAGCAGCAACGACAACGACGACAACAACAATGACGACGACAACAACAACAGAAGCTGTAACAATTCGTCCACAGCCAACTATCGACCTGGGTGTTGGTCTCAAGGTTGCTTTTATTGCCGCATATAGTGATCCTCAGAGTAAGGAATTCAAAGAATTGGCTTCACTTGTGACTGAAAAGGTAAGTGTAAGACCATTCACTAAAATATTTAAATTATTCAATACCGAAAACTATACATTTCATAATTGTTGTCAGATCTAGGATCTAAAATGTACGTTTTGTAAGAAAATTTTACAAAATATTTGTATACTGACTACACAGAAAACAGTAATAAAACGGTAAGATAATAATAAAAATCTTTTCTTTTTGCAGTTGGATCAAGTCTATAAAAAACTCTTTGGCCCTCTCTTCCTCCGCACCATCGTCAAAGCCTTCAAGTAAGACCCATTATAAATTTACAATTTATACACTTTTATAAATGCATATTTCACATTTTATACATTGTAGTTAATAAATGATGTTTGTATACTGGCATTCAATTGTTTATAGTTTTTTCACATACAAGAAATTGTTTATGGAATTCTAACCCTAACCCAAATTCAGAGTTAAAATGTATCAAGACAAATTAGCCTATTAAAAATAACTACTCCTAAAAAGAATTTAATATTAACAAAGATTTTGTCCTGCAGAGCTCAGCCAATACGTGCTGATCAAAATACGGAAGCAGAGGTGTCGCTTGTATTCAACGATAGCTCCACAGATCCCATCCCATCCGGACAACAACTAGCAACTGGACTGAAAGCTGCTATAGAAAGTGACCCTACTTTGAGTCAGCAATTTGATGCCACTGCAATTACTGTCATCAGTGAGTATAACGTGGAAAATGTTCCTTAAAAATAAATAATTCATTGCTTAATGTAGAAAACTACCAATAACACCCACATAAGTGTTTTCCCTAAACACTTGGAATGTTGGAAACACAGAATTGTCAAAACGTTTTTGTATGTTGTAGTGTTGGATGAAGTTTGATTCACTTTCACTGGAGCTAAAAGCACGCTAGTCCAAAAAGTCTTCCCAGAGGAGTGGCGGTTATTATAAACAGCAAAGGGGGCAAAATCTGATATGGGATATTCAACAAGCACATATGAGAGTGATGGTCGGATGTCCAAAGGGAGAATTCTAATAAAAAATTGATAGTTTGTAGACACTGTATTTGCACCATGTTTGTCTTTCCAGATATTTGCATTCATACACTATATTTCTCTTTACAGGTGAGCCAGTCCAGGTCGGTGTGCTTTTCGAAACAAATGGCACTTTTACAGATGCTCTCTCAATTACTAGTTCAGGGTCATTTACAAGCAGAACACTCATGATTAAAAACGGAGTAAGTATGAAATCAGCACTCATTGATTTAATCAATAAGCTTTTCATACACATGCAAGACAGAATCAGTGCCTTTCACAAATACAAGCATGAAATGCAGAAATACACATATAGTATTTATATCCAATAGTCACAGTAAGTTCCACTAAATGTGGAGAATAATATATATATATATACATATAAAATAAAACGTAGAATTCTGTTGTATTTTGTTTGTGAGCAGCCTTGACTATATTTAATTAATGATGACGATATAGTTGAATAGCTTGTTACCTCCATAACACAGCACCTGCCCCCAGTATTTATGTACAGAATGTATTTTTCTAATTGTGTATACACTATATACATTTCAGCACTTTGTACAAATGCTTATATTTGTGATGCTGTTTTCCCTTAATATATATTTTTATTCATGCTTAATATTATGATTTTAATAGTAGAATTAATTACCTGTTTACTCTTTTGCAGCTTAACCCTTTTTTCACTGAAGACTTTCCAAATTTATTTAGCCTCTTAACCATGACAAAATACAGGTATTTAAACATTTATTTTAAGCATTTTGCATTAAAACTAGCCCATATTCATATTATAAAACCAAACTTCATTATGCACAGATATTTTTCCTAACTCGCTTTATCTTTGCCTAACCAGCAATGGAACGTTTAATGCACCTGGTAATTCAATTCTGAACACCATGGATTTGGCTTTTAACAGCACTGGAAATCCCAACATCAGCCAAATTGCTGTAACTATGTTTCGAGCAGCCAGAAATGGCACCCTTCCTTTCGAGATTTTTGTCAAGAATATCACGGTGAATGGCACAAGTAAGTAGTTTATGCATGTTGTATGTGGTAAGAAATATCCTTATTTGGAATAAAAAAAATTTAGGGATGTGCTATAATATAATAACCGGTGACATATATAATACGTCATATATGATTTAATCATATCTTAAAGATCATCCATTACATTACAGGCATTTAGCCAGAGATTACAATTTGTAGTTTATAAATCAATAACGTCATACGCTTTAACCGTGAATCCTGAGTTCGTGAGTAAGCCGTTACGTAAACAATAAGCTTCTAGTCAGAACGTATTAATATAGAACCTTGATTTATATTATGGCTGACATTACTGTCAGATTTAATTGACATCTTCCAATCAATCAGAAATGAGAACTCAAAAGTGCCGTGGTACATTCTTTCTAACAAGCATTTCTGTTTTATTCCAACAGTATTTTCTTCGAGCAATGTCAGCAGCAAGATCAGTGTGCTCATGGCGTGCTTCATGGTGGCTGTGTCACTTCAGTTCACACGGTCCAGCTGATGCTAAACAAGATCCTCCTCTCGGAATGAGAACCAACACCAAGTTTGACGATCCTGTTCAGTTAATGAATCAGGCTAATACGTAGAGCTAAGATTTTAAATAATGTGCATGCTTAACAAATACAATAGGGAGAGCATTATAAGAATCTGCACGAGCCAAACTGTATGAATGTATGAAGGATAGGGTTTGGTCAGCACTTGTAGCTTTAATTATTTTGAATGGGCATGTTGTAAATGATTCTTTGTATTTGTTTGTAAATCTTTAGTGAAGGAATTTTATTTATCACATGGAAACTTGACAAGCTAATATGACAAAGGCACTGAGGTTACATGTTGTGTATTATACATCTATTATGTTACCATTATTAAGTACAGTATATTTGCACAGAAATGCACATGCAAAAACATTATCTATTAAACAAGCTTTGATGATGCATGTGGCATTAAATGCATGCTTTGGCTTTGGCTTTGGCTTAAAATACTTTCATGTGTCTAAGAGAAGTATTACGAGTTTCTGCAAATGATTACTTACAATATAATCTAGATAATGTTGTCTTAAATTATGTTTTAGTCAAAAATTAAGTAAGGATGAAGTAATAATAAATGAACTGTTGCTTGTAAAACAAGGTTTTAATGATTAGTTTTAATATCTGTCTATCAGTACATAACCTGACATTATTTCCCCAAACTACAGTCATTTTAATATGGCAAGCAATGAAGGAGAACAAATATTATTATTAATACTTGAAATTTCATAAACTGGTACAGTTTACAAAACTTCCATTCTTCTGTAATGTGTTTATCACTCTGTATATATGTGTTTATTGCAGTGGGTATCTAGGTTCTTCTATATTTTCTGTATTTATTTAAAAAAAAAAATATATATATATATATATATATATTCCTGCTGTATTGTGCATACATAGAATGCAGCACCATATATTTATAAATGCACAACTCAGTGTCAAATAAACTCAAGAGACGCTATATGCCTGGTCCTTTTTTTTTACTGTTAACCCTGAACATTTCAGTAATGACTAGCATTAGTGCTTTTTCCTTTTCAGCAAGTACCAATTATCTTCTCTCACTTAATCCCTGGCAGATAGTCACTACTCCTCTATGCAGTTCTCTCCTCATGCTCCTGTATGTCATAACTGAACATGTTTAACATCCGCCAACTGTTATATTTGTAATTAAGCAGTCTAATCATTTTAACTGTGTTTACTTTTCAGTTCACTGGCACATGTTAACAGCCATCTTTGGTGTTCATGTCAGAAGTGCTTCCTCATGATGACAGACAAAGAAACGTTACATTTGTGCATACATAAAACATAAAATGGTCGAAGGGAATGATTTAAACTGGTTAAAAAATGTACTAGCATGTTTCTTACCCCCACCAAATCATGAAACCGGTATTATAGAACAGAATAAAATCAGAATCGGAATAGATTCAGTAAATCAGAACCATCACCAGATTCAGTGTTCTAAACAGAATCAGTATCATATTTTGAATCAGTCTCATAAACAGAACCAGAATCATCATACGGTACGTGCCCACAAATGTATGTCAGCTCTCTGGGACAGCTTGCTAATGGTTTTTAAATTCGTCTAAATCACAATGTTTGTGAATGTCCTGCTCAGAATTTTTGATTCTTTCCCAGTTAATTCATTGGCAAATTAATTGTGCATATGACAAGTAAAGTTACAGAGACTGTATAATGTGTTCAGGAAAGATAATAGTTGCCTTAAAACCAAAATGAGCTTTGAAATGTTTTAGAAAACAGGAAAATGTTTTAGAAAACAGGACGTGAACTTTGATTTTTAATGCATTGAAATAGCACCTTTTTGCTTAATTTTTACTTAATTTTTTTTTCTTCCAATTTTAAATGAATAAGATTTAATTATTAATGCTTTTATTTAAGATCATTTTAGGATCGCGTCTCTGTTGGTGCTTCTTCGTAGTACTTCACTCACTTAGACACTGATTATATGGTGCTCATAAATGAAACGATATGTTTACATGCATTTAAAAAATAGTTGGGCAATGGGATCCACCCATCAGTGGTTTACTTCCTTGAGCATGCCATAAATCCAGTTATGGCAGTATATTTAATTGCACCAATTCTCTCTCGCTGTTATTTAAGGAGCTATCTGTATGTCAAAGTGCATCACTGAGATCAATCTGCCATTGTCTCAAGCATTTTTTTTAAAGGATGCTTGTCTGTTCGGCGGTAATCTGATGTGCATTTCATCTGAATACTCAGCAGGTCAAACACGACAGAAATGCAGTGTGTTTCTGCTTCTTTGTGTCACAACTCTGTCTCTGTGTGTGTGTGTGTGTGTCTGTGTGTGTGTGTGTGTGTGTCTGTGTGACCTGTCAACAACTGATGTACAAGATTAGATAAGAATGATGACTGATCTCACCATTTACACATAAACACAGAGAGTGAGAGAGAGAGGGTGGGGGGGACACATACCTGTTGGTAATGTGACTAACAAACAGCTTCTTTCCCTGGGCCATTTGGACTGCCAATAATCACTGAACACTCACACACACACACACACACACACATTTTACACACTCTACCTCATAAAATGTGCAATTTCACTGTGCACTTTAAACAGAAAGAGTACTTTTCACCTGTACAGTTCAAGTGTTTTTTTGTATGCTCTTTTTAAATGTTTATTAGTTTAACAATTTATTTATTTCTTATCCATGCTTTTCATGGTATTTTATTCAGTGCACTGGTTTTGAGAAGAGTAACCACAGTTTTCATTGTACTTCTTTGTGCAATGACAATAAAATGTTTTCTATTCTACTCTTGCGGAAGAACTGCATGTTAATATTTTTCCTTGTGTCTTCAAAGCTGTTTAATACCAGACGTGTCAGACAGCAAATCGTTAATCGTTATAAATTAGTGAATTAGTGCAAATGTCTGTATTGTCTCTCGCTTTTACCTGAAACACTTCTTATACACCTTAAATAAGATTTAGAGGCCTAGTGAAGGTTTATCTCCGAGCATAGCGTAATAGAAATTTAGATTAAAGCAGGAAATTTATCATCATTCTTATCATTTATGAGATCGTATCATGTCCAGAGAACAACATTTTGTTTTCGTCATTCCTCTGAGTCACATAGGCATTCACCATTAATTCATTCGCAGGTTATAATACGAATATGAAGATTCAGTCAGATTCAATTATACAATAAATGAGAGATTCAGCTGCAGCAAATCTTTATGACAAACGTAATGCAAAGTCATCAAAGTCGTTTATTTTCTGGTTACAAGAGGAAGAGTTTAATAGATCTGCAATGCAGGAAGTGAGGCAGGAAAATAAAAAATAAGACGAAGAAGAGATTAAAAACAGTAAAATCGAGTTAAATGTCGATTTAAAATGGATCGTTTGATTAAAATGAGGGTTTCCAACAGGATTTTCATTTAGGATCATTGTTAACATGCAACACTCGCTAATGATGAGTCGTTCACAAACGAGTTGAATCATTAAACCGACTCTTTTAAGTGAACCTTCAGAGCTGGCTTGCATCCACTATCTACCATTATATTTGCATCTTAATATAATAAACATACTTCCGTGTAATTATACTTGTTGGTAATTAACTAAACAGTAGACTTAGTTATATTAATGCATTAAGCTATTTAGGAGCCGAAAGAGTTAGTTTTTACTCAGTCATACTTTATCAGACTCCCACCAAGTACAACCCAGAGTATCGTCTTTAAGATTTTAAACACAATCAATCCCATCAGCGTTCACGGAGCGTTCATTTTTCCAAGTGCATGCCTATAATAACCCTGGAATATACCTCAAAGCTATTAATGTTAACCTTAATTCGTCTTTGCTCTTGTTTGGATCAATTCCAAAATCTAATCTGTTCGTCTGTTGGTTAATCTATAAAAATCCTACAAACATTCTTGAGAATCTCAGGGGAAAGAGTGCCACCTTGTGGCGGAGGTGAGAATAGAAATTTATTTTACTTGAATTTAAAATAATATTTTATCACTTTTCTACGATTTACTTTTATGTAGTTATATGTAGTCAGTGACTGAATAGAATATGTTTTATTGATAAATGTAAGATTTTTTTTAAATAGTAAAGTTGCTATTATAATTATTATGTTTAGGGTTGTTTTGGCTCAGACGCGCCACAGAAATACATAAAGTGTGAAGACTGAAGTAAAATTATTTGCTATTTTGTTTATTGGGGCATGTGATCAGTTTAATAGAATCAGGCGACACCCTAATTATATAAATATGTTAATTTAATAATATTTATTGTTTAATAACTGCAGTGTAAATGCGAAGCAGCATAGCAGTCTTAAGAAGGGAAAATGATAAAACATCGTAGAATATTTTTTATAGTTTTTGATCAAAAATTGGATTTACACATTTTTTACAAAAGAAAGAAAGAAAGAAAGAAAATATTTTTTGATAAGAGAAAATAGTGCCGTTTTTTCCAAGAAGAGTGAACGTCATGGTTATCGTATATATCACTGTCGTTAAAATCCATGCGAACGAATGAATTCTTTAAACCTTTATTTATTTTTTAAAATCTATTTAGCCATAATGACCGTGTGTTTTCGCTTAAATGAATGAAATGCTTTAATTTCATGACATAAAACCGCAAACGCTATTACTGAAACAGACGGACTGCGTAAATGGTGCGGGGTTTTGACACAGAGAATGGTTCAAACGGTTTATTTCCGGCGCCGGCGACTGTCGCGAACACAGGTACTCCGGATACGTCAGAGTTGCCGCCATGTTGGAGGGGGCAAACTCCTTAAACAGAGCTCATTGACTTGACTCATGACAGCAGAGTAAAAAAAAAAAACAGCTCGCGTTTGCTCCAGTACACATTCTGCTATTCTTAACTCTTTTGATAATAAATAGCATTGTTTTTAATCTTTAATAAACAAAAATGTGGTTGGCTATTTTGTACAGATGGAGCACAAACTTGTTAAATGTAATTTTCTTTATCAGTACAAACACATGTGCTGGATGTAAAAGCTTTCTAAATATTTTCCCATTTTGTTCCGACCTGATGTGAGCGAACCGAGTCATATTTTTTATTTTATTTGTGACCCTTGGGGTGAAATTTAGTACTTTGTCGAGTGGTGGCTTTGACTTAGTGACAGTCTGTGTATTTCTTTATGTGATTCTTTTTTAATCTTATTTATTATTGTTGCTTCCTGATATGAAATTTTTATTTAAAAAAAAAAAAGATATTTTTCTATTTGCTACTGGTTTGATTTTAGTAATCTGTTATTTTTCACTACTGATTATTTACTGTTTTCTCAACAGCTGGCAGTTTGTGATCAGCTCAATTCAATGTCCATGTCTATGGATTCAATCTAATTATCACTGTCTAATTCTAATAGATACTTGTTTAGTTTATTTAATTACATACCACTGTGTTGCTGCTACTGAAGAGTAATAAGTCAGTTAGATATCGAAATGTGTGTCTGTTCATTCATTCATTCATTCAATAATTCAATCATCTTCATGAACCAGTCAGGGCTGTATTAGCATAAATGATCCACCTCCTGGTATGTTTTAGAGAAGTGGGAGGAAGTGAAGGGCTCTGGGAGCTCATGATTATACCAAGGGCCCTCGAGTTGTGAGGTGATGATGCAATCTCTGCCATATTACTTTTAGATAAAATTTTTTTTAAGTTTCACAACAAAAGACAGCACATTGTAGACAAACAAAACAACAAATACAAGAACAAATGACGAGAAGACAGGACTTATGTGTCCCATGTACAATGTGCGTACAGGAGAAAAGAAAACAGGAAGCAAGAAAGGGAAAAAAAGTATTTAATCATACTATGTAGCTTGATTAATTTATTTAGAAATGTTTTATGCCCGTGCAACACGGTGGCTTAGTGGTTAGCACTGTTGCCTCACAGCAAGAAGGTCCTGGGTTTGAATCCTGGGTTTGAACAGGCAGGGGCCTTTCTGTGTGGAGTTTGCATGTTCTTCCCCTGCCTGTGTGGGTTTATTCTGGTTTCCTCCCACTGTCCAAAAACATGTACATTAGATTGATTGGTAATTCTAAATTGCCTGTGTGTGGTTGTCTGTCTATATGTGTGACCCTGTGATGGACTGGTGACCTGTCCAGGGTGTAATCTGTGCTGGGATAGGTTCTAGCAGATCCCCATGATCCTAATTAGGAATAAAGAATAAATGTGTATAAAAATGTGGGTATAAGGATGGATGGATGGATGGATGGATCGATGTTTTATGCCTGTAAGAAATCACACTTTTCGAACTGGAATTCGTTTAGTGAAATTCGACGGGCGGACCGTCATTTCTCAATAGACTTACCAGCTACAATAGACCTTTCCAATATGGCGGATAATTTGCCGTATGCCAGTACCTAACAAAAATGGCGCACGGCGTCCTGCATAATTACAGCGCAGCTTTGACACAGAGAATGGTTCCCGTCTGTTTCATTTCCGGCGCCGGGTGACTGTCGCACCTATCTGTGTTGGAGGTTTATTATTGTCCTGAAGAAGCGAATGATTTGTCCCTTTCAGCGGTTAAAAGCAGAGCTGCAGGCTTTCCTGGAATAAACAGATTTCTTATCAGAGTTCTTATCAGGTAAAGGTCAAATTAACTGATTATATTTTTTAAAAATTCTTTGTGATGGACAAATCACTCTAGTGGTCACGTCATCTGCAGCTAGCTGATGTATGCTAATGGGCGTTTTCCTCTGCACTGTACAGTAGATTTATAATAATAATCATTTGCAACACGCAAAAATCAGTTATTTAGATATTGGTATTAAAAAGCTGGAGTGAATATTGGAAGGCTAACACGCTAAGCTAAAAAGTTGACTAGCTACAGAGAGTTAACTGTTAACATTAGCACCACATTAGTTAACTATTCTAAGAGCAGTTGATCAGGATGATGGGTAGTAAATGTACATAATATTTAATAACACTAAATGAACAACTTTATACGCGTTATCGTTAATAATATGAATTCTCGATCCTGATTGGTTCAGAAAATATTCGTTCAGCGGCTTTGACAGTAGTTCCGGTTAGAGGGCAAATCACAGGTTTGTATTAATGCGCCCGTTAGAGAAACGTCACCGTTTCTATAGCAACAGTTGCAGTAGGACTTGTATAGTGGATGAGCTGTATCCTTACGCTTTATTAAAAAATGTACAAAGACGTATTGTTATTTAACAAAGAAGAAAACCGTCAATATGGAGATGTTTTCTGTCAGGAAACGTTTATTTGATATTGATATTTGTTTCTGACCGGTGACCACATGTCTTTAATTTAAATGCCCGTCTTGTTTAACGTTACTGCCAAGATCACTGCTTTTATATAGAGAGATGTAAATCCCTCAGCGTCTACTGAATGTAATCGGTTATGGATATATATTAATAAATAAAAATGGTCTTTGGGTCATGACCGAAAGGACGAGATCCCGGATACAAGCAGCCCAAATGAGTTTCCTCCGTAGGGGTGGTGGGGCGTTCCCTTAGAGATAGGGGGAGGAGCTTGATGTAGAGCCACTGCTCCTCCACATCGAAAGGGGCCAGTTGAGGTGGCTCAGGCATCTGTTACGGATACCTCCTGGACGTCTCCCTATGGAGGTGTTCGGGGCATGGCCCACCGGGAAGAGCCCCCGGAGAAGACCCAGGACACGCTGGAGGGACTATGTCCCTAGGCTGACCTGGGAACGCCTCGGAAGAGCTGGAGGAAGTGTCTAGGGAGGGGGAAGTCTGGGCATCCCTGCGTAGAATGCTGCCCCCGTGACCCGGCTCCGGATTAGTGGAAGACAATGAATAAAAATGAATACAGCACTCTTGTGAAGTCTGTGATTATCTGGCAGTGAGAGAGTCCTCCTCCCTCCTCCCTGCTCTTACTGAAGACGAGGGAGTTCTTGCGCTTTGTTTCATTTGATAAATCCTCATCGCTCTATAAAGACGCACAGCAGGATGTCTATGGCCAGGAGAAGCTCGTGTACACCCCGGGTGAGTGAACGGGGTA
This sequence comes from Hemibagrus wyckioides, assembly GCF_019097595.1. NCBI lineage: Eukaryota > Metazoa > Chordata > Actinopteri > Siluriformes > Bagridae > Hemibagrus > Hemibagrus wyckioides. The sequence continues at coordinate 15,322,134 of NC_080738.1, read as the reverse complement.
TAAACGCTCATCCTTGCTCTAATAGATTTTGAGATTAGTCATTTTTAACACTTTATTGGAATTCTGTGGTTCTGCGTAGTGCTGTCTGGTGCTCGTAAATGTAATGTATTTTTATATTCTGCTCACCGAATCCAGAGCGTTTGAGTCGTCCCGTCTTCTCTGTAAATCCAATCCGAAGCCAGAATTCCCTGCTTTCTCTTTTCCTGCTGAAGGCGAAAGGAGATCTTGTTAAAAGCAGTCTCATCCGTCGACTCTGTCCCGGTCAAATGTGTTTAAAATATATTTTCTGTTTGTTTAAAAACAAAAATATTTTATGTTCATCTGTTTCTCTGTCTTGTGATAAATGTGCCGTTTTCTCAGTTTGATAAAGGGATCAGTGATCTGTCCTGGTCATGCACTAATAGCATGTGATGTGCAGATGACTTTTAGCAGTGTAGGGATGTGTACACACACACACACACCCTCACCCTCACACGCAGAGTGGTGTTTTATGATTTTCTTTTTACTAAGAATGGACCCTTCTCTCTCTCTCGCTCTCTCTCTCGCTCTCTCTCTCTCTCTTCAGCTGTCGAGTGGAGTGATAGTGAGGATGAGTGCAGATGGAGGGAAGCCGGTGAAGGTGGGCTCTCTGGTGGAGGTGATCGGTAAAGGGCAGCGGGGCACTGTGGCATACGTTGGTGCAACACTCTTCGCCTCAGGGAAATGGGTGGGAGTCATCCTGGATGAGCCAAAGGGCAAAAACGATGGCACTGTGCAGGGCAAGGCCTACTTCACCTGCAAGGAGAATCATGGGATATTCGTCCGCCAGTCTCAGGTCAGAACCAACACACACACACACACACACACACACAGCTGTGGATAGACTGACTTAACTGTTAGGAATAAATGATGCCTGGTGATTTATCTCTGTCTCTTCCGTATCACCGTGTCCTCAGATCCAGCTGATTGAAGATGGAGGAAGCTCGGCTACTTCACCTGACACACCTGAGTCAGGCATCACTAAAGTGCCTCGGAAAGGTACGAGCGCTGCTTCTGACTCGACAGCGGCACAAATAGAAACGTAGATAAATATCAGCATGAATGACAAGAATGGGATGAATAACAGAGGAAAAAACGGATAAACACAGCTAGAAATATCAAATATCATTAGCATAAATATATGAAAACGATATATACAGAATATAAAAATAGGGACAAATAGAGATATGGGTCAGATACTGTTTTAAATAGAAATAATACCAGGTGTTTGCATTAAATCCACCTAAACACAGGAATTTAAAGGTTATATTTATAAATAAATATTTTTAAGGATCAACTATACATTGATCAGCCATAAAATTATGACCACCTGCCCAATATTGTGTTAGTCCCCCTTTGGCCGCTAAAACAGCCCTGACCTATCATACACTGTGTATTCTGACCCCTTTCTATCAGAACTTCTACAGCAGTTTGATCAACAGTAGCTCGATTGTTGGATCGGATCACACGGGCCAGCCTTCGCCCCCCACGTCCATCAATGACCCTTGACCGCCCATGACCCTGTCTCCGGTTCACCACTGTTTCTTAATTGGAGCACTTTTGGTAGATACTGACCACTGCAGACCGGGAACACCCCACAAGAGCTGCAGTTTTGGAGATGCTCTGATCCAGTGGTCTAGCCATCACAATTTGTCCCTTCATCAAACTCAAAGCTCAAATCCTTACACTTGTCCATTTTTCCTGCTTCTAACATCAACTTTGAGGACAAAATGTTCACTTGCTGCCTAATATATCCCACCCACTAACAGGTGCCATGATGAGGAGATCATCAGTCTTATTCACTTCACTGGTCACTGCTCAGAGCGTTATGGCTGATCGGTGTACAGATCTTAATATCATGTGTTCGACTCTATTAAAATAAACACGGTATTATCTATTATTTCATCTTGACTTATGAATTTTTTTATTTCTTGCTGTTACAGAAATTGCAGAAACACCCGGAAAAGGAAGCAGACAGGTGTGTCCTTTCTCTAAAGATTCTCATTGTTTAATTCCTGTAGCTTCTCGTTGATTTCCCGTGTTCCTTTTGTGAAGCATCCTGTAGCTCTGTAGCACTTTAAAACGACTTTATAAGATGAACAGACCCTGCACTGGACCACCGTCCATGGAAAAGGTCTGCTGAGTCTGATCTGTTTTTGTTTGTCTTATTTATTTATTTATTTAAAATGCCTGGTACAGTTTTTCTGGTTTGTGTCCCTATTTATTTATTTATTTATTTATTTATTAGTACTAATACTGACAGAAGATCTGTTCTCTTGCATGTATTTGTGTGTGTTTGCTAACACGATGTTAAAGACTCCAACTACGAAGAAGGTACAGCTGTTTAAGTGTTTCATGTTCACTGGATTTCTTTTGGTGTCATCTCACTCGGTTTGGTCTCCCACGGAATGAATCCATGGCTCTCATCTTTTTTCCCCTTCCCTCTTCTTTTGTCCCATTGGTCACGTTTTCATTACAGCGATACACTCATCACCCTGTGGATTGACGACATTTGTTCCGAACCCATTTTTCACTGGGATGTTGTGATATCGTTGCTGTAGTGTTAATAATAAATGAAGAGATAACTAAACCCAGAGACACCTAATAAGGATAAATGCTAAAACCTGACCTGCATGTTCTGTCATCATCTCTGAGAATGCTGTTGATGCTCACTGCTGTGTGTTTCTGCCTGTGAAATCCCTGGTTTTTATCTTTCCCTCTTTTCTTCCCTCCCTCTCTCTTTTCTCACATGTGAGACATGTTTTGTCTCTCTCCATTTGCTTCCTTTTTTTTTTTTGCTTGCATTGTCTCACTTCTTTTTTCCCCTTTCTCTCACACGTTTGGTTTCTCGCCTGCTCTTTGTCCATTTCATTTCACTTTTGTTTCTTTCTTTCCTCATCACCCTTACCTGTCTTTCATTCCTTTCTCTCTCTCTCTCTCTCTCTCTCTCTCTCTCTCTCTCTCTCTCTCTCAATTTCTCTATTAATTTTGCTTGTTGTCTCTAACTCCCCCAAACTCCCTCCCTGTTCCCTCTCTCTCTTCCCCGATGTCTTCTCCTCCAGGCCGTTGTGCGCCGTAGTGCCAAGGTGAGCATGAACACAGCAGCAAGGGATTCTGGGAAATGTAGTTTCTGTAGTAATTCACAAGCACATGTCTTTCACCGTGTGCGCAGTCACACACTAGCTCAAAATAACTGTTCAGTGTAGATTATTAACACTCAGAGTGTACAAGCTAATATACGCTCTGTATTCACGTACAGTGGAATACTCCGGGACGACTCTCCTACTCCAGCTCCCTCCCCTCCCTTGTAATGGTATGTCCTAAAGTCCCAAAACTCACCATCAGCGTGGTGGTACAGCCCAGTCCTGGAGGTGCTGCGAAAAGACACATTTTTTAAAATATCCAGGAAATTGGGAGATGATTATTGGCGTAAAATTCATTTAATACCCAGCGTTCCCTCCCATGACTGAGCTATATGGTGTTTTTATGATATGGAGCACGGTCAGTGATTCTTACTTCTCAGGTCAATCTGTTCACATGGAACTTTTTTCTTTTTTTTGTGTGTAAATCTTCTTGGGTAAAATTTCTGGTGGCACTATGGATCAACACAGAGGACTGATCCTCTTGTATACTGAGTAGAAGAACTGAGATATAGTTTCTTTCTTTCTTTTGTAATGAAAGCACAAACCTGTATTTACTCCCTTTCTTTTTATTGCTTGTCTTTTCCCTACTTCTCTCTTTCTTCCCTTTTTTCCTCTCTCTTTCTCTCCCATTTTTAATTTTCTATGCTTATGTCTTGATTTCTCCCTTTTCTCTAGACCGGCCGTCCTTCAGCTGCTGCCTCCGATCTCTCAGGATCAGTCTTGCTGGAGAGCGAACCTGCCACTCCTTCCCAGAGTGCACTAGGGGCTCCTGTGATGCCACAGCCCAGCAGGACCTCTAATGAGCCTCCCAGCGGCCCTGCTCCCTCTATCTCCAGCAAAGTGAGACTGAAATAATAAATAAATAAATACTGTAATAATATGTATACTAAGCTTGCACAGAAGATAGCTTTTACAATTCCTATACAGTTCTGTGATTCGCTCTGTATCTCCGTCTCAGGAGGAAGAGGCTCTGCGTGCTCAGGTGAAGGATCTGGAGGAGAAGTTGGAGACACTCCGTATGAAGCGGACAGAGGACAAAGCAAAGCTGAAGGAACTCGAGAAGCACAAGATCCAGCTTGAGCAGCTGCAGGAGTGGAAGAGCAAAATGCAGGAGCAGCAGAACGAGCTGCAAAAACAACTCAAAGAAGCCAAGAAGGTCACACACACACACACCAGTGCCAACCATGGATCTAGAATTCTTTGTGGATTTTAAGAAATAGAATAAATAAATTTAGTACATCCCAGCACCATTACTAAATTCACACTGTTGCTTGCTTTGTTTTGTGTCTGTGTGTGTGTGTGTGTAATGTGTGCAGGAAGCACGTGACGCTCATGAAGCTAAAGACCGCTACATGGAAGAGATGGCAGACACAGCAGATGCTATTGAGATGGCTACTCTGGATAAAGAAATGGCAGAAGAAAGGGTGGAGTCTCTGCAGCAGGAGGTGGAGAGTCTGAAGGAGAAAGTGGAAGAGTTAACCATGGACCTGGAGATCCTTAAACACGAGATTGAAGAGAAAGGTGGGACGTGCACACATACTGTATACTGATATCTGCTATTCAAATCAACCTGTGTACCACTGTGTGTTGGATTATTGTGTGATTGATTGATTCTCAGCCGTAGAAGTTGCGACAGTTTATGATCAGTCTGAGGTTTGACTTTCATGTTCATGTTCTCCATGTGCAGGTTCCGATGGTGCAGCTTCCAGTTATCAGGTGAAACAGCTAGAGGAGCAGAACGCACGACTGAAAGAGGCGCTGGTCAGGTGAGCATTTTCTGTTATTTTCACGTTTATTATTTGTTTGGAAGTATAGAGTAGAGTTGAGCTTCTGGCTCTTGTGCTAACAGCTGCTTGTTGGCTTTGTACCCAGGATGCGTGACCTGTCCTCATCTGAGAAGCAGGAGCATGTAAAGCTGCAGAAGCAGATGGAGAAGAAGAACTCGGAGCTAGAGACGCTACGAGTGCAGAAGCAGAAACTGCAAGAGGAGATGAAGCAGGCCGAGGCCACAATCGATGAGCTTAAAGAGCAGGTCAGATAAAAAATAAACAGAAAGGTCGGTCTGTAGTGTGTGTAGCAGTGTAGTGTACAAGAGTCTTTTACTCCACACATATAGATGTGTGTTGTTTCATTTTACTTTATTTTATGCCCATATGAATTTGGGTTCAGTTATGCTGTTAAGGAAACTTGGAACTTGTTAAGAAGCTCCCACTTAATATAAGTTGTTAAATAGTAAATAAATGGTACGGTGTGTTCTAGGTGGATGCCGCACTGGGAGCAGAAGAGATGGTGGAAACTCTGACTGAGAGAAATCTGGATCTGGAGGAGAAAGTGAGAGAGCTGAGAGAGACTGTCAGTGACTTGGTAAGACACACACCAATACTGATCCAGACATACTGAAATATATATCCAGATGGCACTAATAAAGGAATAACTGAAATGCTTAATATCTAAAATAAAATGGCAAGAAACATGTTAGACCCTCCTGTACTCTGACCCATGATATTTGGTCCTGTAGGAAGCAATAAATGAGATGAACGATGAGCTGCAGGAGAATGCACGTGAAACAGAGCTGGAACTGCGCGAGCAGTTGGACCTGGCAGGAGCTCGAGTCCGGGAGGCCAACAAGAGAGTGGAAGCAGCTCAGGAGACTGTGGCTGATTATCAACAGACCATCAACAAATACCGGGAGCTCACCACTCACCTACAGGTCAGACATGTGGCAGTCCCACAGAACCGGTAGATGGACAGCTGAAATGATATTGATGCTGTGTGACTGATCTAGTGGCCTGTCATTTATTTAGCCACTTTCTCCTCTCAAAAACAGGAAGTGAATCGAGAGCTGACCAATCAGCAGAGTGCCACAGCCGAGCAGCTCCAGCAGCCTCCCGCTGAGCTTTTCGACTTCAAAATCAAGTTCGCTGAGACCAAAGCTTACGCTAAGGTATTGCTTCATCTGTGGACTCAGCTCTGATTTTATACATTATTCATATCATTATAAAAGTTGCATAGCTGTGTTTTTGTTTCTTGTTTTTGTAGGCCATTGAGATGGAGCTGCGTAAGATGGAGGTGCAGCAGGCGAACAGGCAAGTGTCACTGCTTACGTCGTTCATGCCCGACTCCTTCCTGAGGCACGGAGGAGATCATGACTGCATCCTGGTGCTGCTACTCATCCCCAGACTCATCTGTAAGGTACTACAGCAATTTAGAAGTCGTTGACTATAGTTAATCACCAGGAATGCAGGAGAATTAAGCACAGGAATGTTCTCACCATTCACTGGAGCAGTGCTAGAGCAGATCTGAAGTTTACTACTGATTGTTATTTTTTCTGTGCTTCTGCAGGCGGAGTTGATCAGTAAGCAGGCTCAGGAGAAGTTTGATCTAAACGAGAACATCACAGAGCGCAGTGGGCTGCGTGGATCAGCAGGGGAGCAGCTTAGCTTCGCCTCGGGCCTTGTGTATTCCCTCGCAATGCTACAGGCCACACTGCACAAATACGAGCAGTACGTATCAGCAAAACAGAAACAGTGAGAAACACCTAGGAGAAAAAATACATCAAATCTTTATCTGTGTGTCTGTTTCTCTTCTGCTCTCAGGGCACTAAACCAGTGCAGCGTGGATGTGTTTCAGCGGATGGGGACTCTGCACTCTGAGATGAGTGTACACGAGCGCTCTCTCGACTTCCTCATTGAGCTACTGCATAAAGATCAGCTAGATGAGACAGTGCAGGTGGAACCTCTCACCAAGGCCATCAAATACTACCAGGTACATGTTTTACCATTCACAGATCTTCGAAATAAGATTGAGAGAAAATGTTCACATTGCACACAACTTGAATCTTTCATGAATTTTCCTATTCTAGCAACTGTACAGCATCCACCTGGCTGACCAGCCTGAAGACTGCACCGTTCAGCTGGCAGACCACATCAAGGTACACACAGAGTAAATGGAATAAAAACGTTCAGCATACCACCTGTAATGAAACCTTCAGCAACACTTATAATGAAGATAAAACGTCATTAGCAATGCCTTCACACCAGATGAAAAGCATTGATCAACTCTGGATAAATGACAGCTTCAGTAATACTTTTACAGCACCATAAAGATGGATTCTGTATTTCTCCCTTCAGTTTGTCCAGAGTGCCCTGGATTGTATGGGGGCAGAGCTAGGACGCCTGCGTTCCTTCTTGCAACCTGGACAAGAAGGGGCGGAGTTTATGTTGCTGCTGAAGGACCTGGAGACTTCCTGTGGAGACATTCGTCAGTTCTGTAAGAAAATCCGCAGGAGAATGCCTGGGACTGATGCTCCTGGGATACCTGCCGCACTCTCTTACCTTCCCCAGGTGTGTTCATCCACGTGTACATATCCAGATCTATCTGCCTTTACTCGAAACAGTGTTTGTTTGTATTCATAGCTGTGTGTGTGTGTGTGTGTGTGTGTGTGTGTATAGGTGGGTGAGGCCCTGGCGGAAAGCAGGAAGCAGCTGAGTTGTGTAGTTGCAGCTCTCCAGGAGACAGCGGCTTCAGGAGCTCACCTCATTGCTACCCTTTCAGAGCAGGAGGGGCTCAGTGCACTTACACTCGAGGATGCAATCTATAAAGCACTGGAGCAGGTAAACACACTTTCCTTCATGTGAAACTGGAATTGAACATGCATAAGAAAGGTTTGTATATTTCAGTAACAAATTGTGTGCGTAGATTTACGGTTCTCAGGGTCAGAACCTGCGCGAGTGCCTGCGTCAGTCATGCAGCGCTGTCATAGCAACCATGAACAAGATGGCCACCGCCATGCAAGAGGGAGAGTATGATTCTGAGAAACCGCAACTTGTGGTGAGATATACACACACACACACACAGAGTGCCTGACATCTTTTATACACCTTATTGTCCATAAACCTCAAAATAATAATATACGCAGTACAAATATTAATATTAATTGTAAAGCATGCCTATAATCCTAACCTACACATGCATATTTGCGTATGTGTTACAGCCTCCCCCTGTAGAGCTGCGTTCCGCTGCTCTGAGAGCTGAGATCACCGATGCAGAAGGACTCGGCCTCAAACTGGAGGACAGAGAGACAGTCATCAAGGAACTTAAGAAATCCCTGAAGATCAAGGTGAGACACAAAACCCTGAGTCAAGTAACTGACTGCACTTTAAATTACATTAATAGCTTAAATGGAGACTGAGAGACTATATTCACATCGTCTCTCTTTCAGGGGGAGGAGTTAAGCGAGGCGAATGTGCGTCTGAGTCTGCTGGAGAAGAAGTTGGACACATCTACTAAAGATGCAGACGAACGAGTGGAGAAGATCCAGACCAAACTGGATGAGACAAACGCATTGCTGAAGAAAAAGGAGAAGTGCGTTCTGTGTGTAAACGTGTGCATATCTGTAAGAAACTCTGATATTTTCTCATCTGATATTTATGCGAGATATTTGTGTGTGCATGTTCAGGGAGTTTGAGGAGACCATGGATGCACTGCAGGCTGATATTGACCAGCTGGAGGCAGAGAAGGCGGAGCTTAAACAGAGACTCAGCAGCCAATCACGGATGACTATCGAAGGGCTGCGTGGATCACCAGCGTCAGGCATTGCCTCCATTGTCACAGGAGGCACTACAGGTGACAAACACTCACAGTTAGGATAGAGTAGTTTTTCAAAGGCTGCTGTGACTCCACTGATCACATATGGAATTATTTATTATTATTATTGTTATTGTGATTCTAAACCTTTTTTTCATTATCGTTTACATTGTACTGCATAATTGGATGAGTGTCTGTTTGTGTGCTCACAGGAGGTGTAGTCTCTGGTATAGCGAGTGTACCAGGTACCGTTCAAGTGGTGGATTCTCCTCTTCTGAAGCAGCAAATGGATGTTCAGAGGCTTGCAATCAAACACCTGAAGAATGAAAACTACAGACTTAAGGTGAACAACACAGGATCTTGGGACAACCAAAGAAGAATCATCAAATATATTATTCAAAGGAATCAATTGTTTAAATTATAAAATATTTAAAATTCACATTTCATCCAAGATTCTGACAAACAATTGTCAATCAGAAGAATCGTAAATGAATCATTGAATCATCTTAGACGAATTCATCAAAGAATTGTACACTCAAGGATTATTATATAAACAATTTTAGACTCATCAAATGGTTATTAGAGAACTACTGAATCAGAGAATCAGTATAATCTTCACGTTCACCTCAACCTTTGAATCATCCAGGCAGAGAAGATGAAGGCCCAGCTGGCGTCTCTTCCTCCTTTGAGCGTGCCCAACATGGCCGGCGTGATGAAGGACGGCTCACTGAATGATGGCATTTCTGGAACTCTGTACCGGAAAACGGACCTGCTGCTGAGCAACCTGCTCAAGATGAGCGCCGGTGTCAAAGTGGTGGACATCACAGGGAAAACACCTGGTGTGTGTGTGTGTGTGTGTGTCTGAGAGAGAGAGAGAGAAAACAAATCATATTTTGTTGTATGTCTCACTACATTAACGCAAGTCGTCTGCTTGTATAAATGGATAATATAAAAATATCGTCTTTGTTTTATCAGTCACATTAACTTCTGTAAGTAAAGGATAGGTGTGTGTAAGAGAGAGTATGTGAACCCTAACGTTGTAGTTCTCTCATTCCACAGTAAGTGCCAGTGCTCAGCTGTTGGAGCAGACGGCTAGACTGCAGTCTCTGAGCGATGCCCTAGACAAACTAAAGGTAAACACAGAAGTAACAATGATGTTCATTTGCATATATGATTTTCTTTATTCTTATATTAATTAATGTTTTGTTTCTTTTACCATCTCAGAATGAAGTATCGGAGCATGTAGTAAACCAACAGATGGGAGCTCGAGTTCGGTCCGATTTTGCCACGTTCCCTTCATCGACATTCATCAAGGTGAGACCACACATACTTTCATATCGGCTCTTCTGATTCTCTTCTCTTATTATGATCATCGCCACTTCTGTCACTCCTAGTTTAAATGTAAATATTCGTCAAATTATTCAAGATCTTTAAACTATAGTTTATCACGTATACATACAGACAGAAATAACATTCAATACAAATAAACTTCAGTATCTGTTAAACCAGGCTTGTGTGCTTTTTATGTTATATCTCTAATTGACTTGATGTACATTTCTGTCGGTCGCTGTCTTCCAGGCGGAGGGGGAGAAGAAGTGCGGCACCGTTTTGGTAGGTAAAGTGATGATCCCGTGTTCTCGCGGTAAAGAGCAAGCCCACTCTCTCGTCCTGTCGCAGCATCAGCTTCAGCGCGTGCACCACCTCCTCATGACCTAATCGCTTCGTTTCATCGGAACACGCCTCAGTCAGGAAAAGACTGCTCCACCTATCAGAAACACCCTTTCACAGCACTTCCTGTCTTCTCTCAGGAACTTCAGTCCAGGCTTTTTCATATTTCTGTCTTTCCAAACCAAAGAGAATCACCTCTGTTCAGTAGCTTCAGGTTATTCAAGGTCAAAGGACATTTCAGGCTCTGCTAGTACAAACCTTTTTATTTGTACTTGATTGTTATTTTTTTGAATGATTTCACTCTGAAGAATTTGTACCTCGAAATCAAACGGAATCTAAAAATTTGTTAACACTACCACTGAAAAAGTATTCCTACTTCTCACCTGCTCTGATGACTTTGGACGTCCTTGAATATGAAGTATTTCGAGATGCAGTTTTTAACGCGAGACAAATGAAGCGATGCGGTTTAGATTTTAGCAACAAAAAAATCAACTAGGTAAATGGTTTGTAGTTTATTCGTGGCTGTAATTCTGGATGCACGCTCCATGAAAACAACGTATATACAGATTTATGCAATTTTTTTGACGGTCTCGGAAGCAGTTACTCTGAACGTCACTACTTTATACAAAGCTTGCTAACTTTAGAATAGTCTTCACAAGGGATACCCAAATCCCTTACTCATTCTTTTTGATATGATCTTAATATTAGAGCCAAGTGCTATTCGAATACTGTTTCCACTTTAGTCATTACAAGCAGCCTGCTTCCTGTTGTTTCCTTTCAGTTCATTCGAAGCAAACGGGAACACTAAATTTCCTGGTTACAATGCTGATTAAATGGAAAAGAATTCACTAGCCTTGCATTTCTCTTTAACACACAGAAAGGACCAAAACAATACCAGGTGTTTTTCTAAAATTGGTTGCAACGAATGCAGCTCTCTCACTTTAACTTGCGCTATTGGCATTATTATTGTTTATTTAAATGTCTTTCACTGGTATGGGAGGAAGAGTGTTCACACCCTTTAACTAATAGGACATCATTTCATCCCTGGCTAATGATCTATGTAATGCAATATTTAATGACTTTTGCATTTGAACTTAAATAAATAAAAGTAAAAAAAAATTCTGTAAGGGCATTTCATTCACAGTTCTGATATCGCTTTTATTGTGACCAATAATAGTACATTTATAGACCTTGACGGATGCTAACATTTATACTCTCATTTATACAACTGAGTAACTGAAGGCTAAGGGCCTAGCTCAAGGGCCCAACAGTGGCAGCTTGGTGGTCCTGGGATTAGAACTTGCATCATTCCAATCAGTAGGGAAGCGATAACTCGGTGGTTAAGGCATTGTTCAAAAAGTTGTGAGCCACTGCTGGGCCCTTGAGCAAGGCCCTTAGCCTTCAGTTACTCAGTTGTATAAATGAGATAAATTTAGGTCACTTTGGATGAGGGTGTCTGCCAAAATACCATAAATGTGGTCCAGCCACCAGTGGCATTTCCTTTAGTGTATGCTATGCTTGCATGAAATTGCTACTATATCCAGTCACATAGAGTTCATGATTTCAATTCGATTTGTACTCATTCCCAACACCAGAAAAGAATTTAAGTGACACCAGAGCACAAATTATGTGTGTGTAGAGCATTAGGGATCATATAAAGTCCCCTCTGAACCTACTGGAAGAGCAAGGCCGCTTTTCCCCTTGATAAAATCATTTCTTGTGTTAGTAATGTGTCTTGGATCATTTTCTTGCTCTATGATGAATTTCCACCTGATTAATTTGAAAGATGCATTAATTTTATTTATTTGTTTGGTTAGTTAGATAGTTAAAAAGATCATTTAATTAACTTTATTTAAAATGAGCATATTGTGCACATTTAAATTTGCTGGACTCTTTATCCTCGTCGATGAATGTACAGTGGTGGGTCATATGAAGCACTAGATTTGGCTCAGAAGAAAGCAGTGAAGAAATCTCCTTCCTCTTCTGTTTCCAGTGGATCATCCTCGCAGAAAGGTGGAGGAATGAACTGAGATGGCTCCTTAATCCCACGAACGATGTTAAAAAAGCTGAAACAATCAGATAAGACAGGATTTGTGTCTCCTAATTTGGCTATAAATAATTGAGCAGATAAACACAATTAAAGACCTTTAGTGTATGGATATTAACATATCAAGCAAGTCCTAGCTTTCTATGAACACGAATAAGGTGTATTTATGTTCACCTCTCTCACACACACACACACACACACACTTACTTGGTCACAACCCAGCCGGAGTTAGGACTGTTGAAAAGGACACTAACAGGAAGGCAGCCAAACTCTGTGAACGTCAGCATGTACTGGCCTTGGGGTAAGAAAAATAAATGTCTGCATCAAACCGAGTAAAATTACAGTTTCCTCTAATATATTATACATATATTCAGAACTAAAACTTTCACTACTATTCAACAAAATCAGTTATTCAGCACAATCATGTGTCAGAACAGACAAGGTTGGACAATATGCCCATGTCCATATTGTATACTTGTAAATAAAATGTAAAGATCACCATTAGAATTTTTTTGCATATGCTATCAACATGCTATCCGGTTTTCATTAGAAAGACAATGTTAACACTCCTTTCGGTGAAGGTTTCCTTTGGTGTCTGTACCTTGTTCCTTGGTCGCCTGTCCAGCCCATGAGTTGACTAGCAGACCTTCTGCAGGCGCAGAGAGACTCCCTAAAACCACCTGCCCAAGAAAAGTAGAGTTGCACGGGATCCTCATCGGGTGGAACTGGGACGTCAGATTCAACTTTTTGCAGGTCTGGTTTTTATGGTTGATCAGGTACATCACATGCTGATGAGAGAGTGAAGGAGTTAAAACGTCAGCTCGACGTGGCCACCATTCATGTTTCGTGAATATATGGACTATGTAATGGTCAGGAGAGGAAAGTAATGTACTGCATTCACTCTTTTTAAGGTACCTTTTGAATATAATTAAAGCATATGACTTTTTTTACATTAATTCCTTCAAAAAAAATTTAATATTAAACTTCACTACATTCATTTGTGATCACCAATACAAGTATAATAATTCATTTAATCCTAGAATGCACACTCCAACTCCCTCTCATGCCTAAGGACGACAGCATGGCCTCCCAACTAATCTGTATACATTACTAGCTGTGTTCAGTTTTGCTTCGTCTTGTCTCCACCTTGTCCTGTCATTGGCCGTCTCCTTCAAGTACCCTGATAACTTGCATGTGTTTTCACTTTGCCATTGAATTACTTTGTATATTTGTGTAGAGCGTGTGAGAGATGAGCATCCCTGGCTCAATGTATAAGCTATCTCCAGTTTTACTGGCCGTTAACTGAGCTAGGCTAGCTAGCTAGGTCTGTTGATGTTTTACAGCATGGAAGCTCTATTTCTATAGATCTACTTAAGACGTGACGTTCGGTAGTGATTGCCCTGATGTGTTAAATATATCTGCAAAAGCCTGAAGGTAATACTCAGAATAATGGTAACAAATTAGGAACTTGCAAACTAGCTAGCTAGCTAGCTAGTAAACTACTTAAACCCTGACAGCATTTGGCTAGCTGCTGCTCCCTTTCTTTATACTATACTAGTGATAATGGAGCTGATGTTCAGTTTAGAATTTTCCAACAAATTGTGTATTCCTCATTTCCAGATCGTCCAGAGAGGAAGTGAGATGACTGACGTGACCTTTTTAGAAATTATGTTCCTCAGTGGTTGTTTTCCCCTAAATTCAGTTCTTTAAAATGATCATGATGCAGAAAATGAGGATGTGTGTTTGTTCCTTAATCTGGTCACTCTCTCTCTCTCACCCACTCTCTCCGACATCCTTAATAATATATTCTTGAATCTATTCTATTTCTGAAAGTGAATAAGAACTAGAGTATCTGTAATTTCCCTCAAGTCTGTATGTTTTGTACTAATTCTACCTTTTGGTTATAGTGTGTTGATGAGGTTGCCATGTTGATGGGTTAACACCCTTTATGTGGATTAAATAAGCTCGGTGATTTGTGGAGCTCCCTGGTACGCTTTAATTTTTGTAGCAGTTGAAGAAAACTGACTGCCCCTTGCTAGCTATTATTCAGTTATTTAGGCTACTTTATAATTCATTTCATCAGCCAAGACAGGCTAAGACATTTTAGTGCTAATGAACAGTGTCAGGTGATGCCATGTGATTGTTGAAGGATGTAGTTGGTGTTGTATGTTTAAATATGCTTAAATGGACCACTTGGGATTATTCTGATCAACTCATGCTATCTAGTACGCATTAGACCTCATGCAGTGTAAGCCTTATTTTCCATTTTGTTTGTAATCTAGTATTTCTTTGATTGAAAATGCTGTTATTATATTCTTAATTTTAGATCTGTTCTTATTAGACATACAGAATCCAAACTATACAGAGAGGAAGTAATATGACCCATGATTGGAAAATATGGAAATTCTCCCACATTTACACTCTGACAAATAATGTGATATAAAATTCGGTGTGTGTTTGTTCCTCAATTTGGTTTCTGTGTGTGTGAGGTCTAACCTTTTGATAGAGGAGCAGAGCGTCCTGGAAAAACGTTTTATTATTCGCATGAACAAGCTCTCTAATGCGGATGCGCTGGAGAAAGGCATCGTAGGCGTACTTCGCATATGCGCTGAAGCTGCCATTCTGAGTTATCTGTGAAGGAAAAAGAGAGATGAGGAGATGTAGTGTAGGAATTATGACTATTGGGGGGGGGGGGGTGTAAGAGATGTTCTTACTCACTTGAAGGTGCTACTGTATCCTTAAATAGTGGATTTTCTGACTGGTATGAATTCGCATTCATAGTCATACGAGTCTTTTCTAAATAATTTAAGTAGAAAACTGATATTTTAGTTAAGTTTGTCTCGCTTCTACCTTCATTGATTTTCCTTGTTAAAGATATAACATTTACATGGTAGCTAGCGAAAATTCTCTGAGCTGCTTAGTAACAGCAGTGATTTAAAACTCTGATTAATGTTTAGCTATAGTATAAATTATAAGGCTGGTATGAATATAAAAAATGTAAAAAAAAAATTATTACACTAAAAAATGCCAGATGTGATCTGTGCTAGAAAATCTCCATATGGTAAGGATATGGAGAACTGATGGTGAGAGAATGAAGTGTTTAACACTTACCACAGTCATGCTCCCTTCAAGGAGAGGAGGACTCCCTGTAAATAATTAAGCATATATATTTATCTTACGTGCACCACACTGTATTTCTATCAATGTATGTCTTTCCAGAGTGTGATTAGATTAACGTATAGACTCTGAGATTAAATTACATTTCATGATTACTTTATCATAACTTGCGATAACAGAACAATTCTGATCAACTTTCTAAAACAAGTTAAGGCGACCGTCATGCAATTCTTTCTTTTAAACAATTTTATTATACATACAATGCTGCTTCAGATTTTTTCTAGTATAAGAAATACATAAGATCTCATCACAAATACCATTCCAAGGCACTACCTACCTAACAAGACAATTAAAAACACCTTCATTCAATTTGATGCAGATTTTCTGTTTTAGGTCAGCCTGTCCCAGCTCTACCTTCAGATTCTGGTTCTTCACTGAGAAGAGTGTAATACTATGCGTTCTAGGAGATGCTTTTCAGCTCACTACGGATGTGAAGACTGGTTATGAATTGTTATAGCCTTCCTGTCAGTTTAAATTAGTCTGGCTTTCTGTTTTCTCTGAATTCTTCTTCTTACTGAGAGTTTCTTGTTCCAAGAATCATTTTATGTAAACCTTAGGTGTGCGTGCACATTCAACATGGGTTGTAAGATATACTGCATTCAAATTAGTGTAGCTACAACTAAGGTTTATTTTACAGAGTAGCAAGATCTTAAACGCCATCTAGTCACTGAGGTTGATCTTGATCCGAGTTCAATACTTACTGCACGGACGAGGTTTCTGTGCCAAGCAGCCTCCAGCCGCAAACGCCAGCAGAGCGCAATACAACCACAGCTGCATATCTTCTCACTTCAGTGTTCGCACTTGTCCGAGTTATGCTCCCTCGTGCTTTATATAGTGCCTCGCTAACACCAGCGCACTGTAAACACACTCGTACTTCCTCTTTTTCGTGTGTATCGTAATTGTACTCTGCGTGTTGAAGTTGCTGGATGCTGTGCACTGTGTAATATCACACTCTTGCGTAACAAGACCGTGTCTTGTGTTTATTCCTCGAGTTTATCCTTTATGGAAATGTGGAATATTTGATCCCATTTTTTGAAGCATGTGCAGTACGACGTGCAGATCTCCTTAGTCATGCTTACATGGGTCCCATGATTTAATGACGAAACTGTCATCTGATCCCTGCACACACCCATTGGAGTTATTACATCACATGTGGTGCACATCTTGGTCTAATACGATTTAACTGATTAATCGGGTTTATATAGTTATATTTGACCATAAATAAGTACGATATCTACTATGGCTACGTTGTGAATTTCCACCAACAATCAAAACGCTTTACATTTTTCCTCGCCCTCTCACAAGATGACGGATGATCTCTAGAGAAAGTTGTTCCGCAGGTTTTAAAACCACTCGTGACCTGCTTAAAAACAATCCCCGTGCAACAAGATTGTCAAAGAGGAAACACACACACACACACACACAAAATATTTACTAAGCTATATACATCGTTTATTTAAATCTCTTAGAATCATGAACAACACGACAGAACATGAACATTTAAGTCAGAAATAACTTCTTGTGCAACTTCTAGTGAGTACATAATTCCCTGTCATTTGTAGGAAGTGTAACTATGGCAATGTTTCTCAAATGAGGGACCCTTTGCACCCTTAGTACTTGGGGTATGTCTGTCTATTTGTCTATCTGCAGTGGGAGTGTGTGTAGGGAAGCCCTTGTACAGATGGAGTTGCAATGCTTCCCGTGCTGATCCACTAGGAACTTCCTGATTCCGTTGTAGTGGAAGTTATTGACAGATTTGGGCTTCCTGAGCGTGTGGATCTGAGGATCTGTAAGATACATTAATCCTTTCCCGTTTGCCGTCATCCAGCCTGGCGAACACACAAACATGTTGAGATTATTAACACAGGTTGGGTGTCAAATTACAAGGGCAACACAATGTAAAGTGCATTAGTAAGGCGGGTTGCCTCGTTCTCGGGTACCTTGAAGGTCTACCACCACCTCTTGGCTGTCGGAGAACTGGTAAGTGAAATGTCCAAATGCGATGCCGTATTCTGTGGTCGAATGCTGGTTGTTGATCTTTGTCGTGTTGTTGGTGAGTTTCACGAATTCCCCGAGCATGTATGGCTCTACTGAAATACAGGCCAAGATGGTGTCAGACTCCAGGAGCTGGAACACAAAGTATCAACCAGGTTTAAGAGCTTGGTCTTAGATTTGGTATGGATTATGAAGGCATTTTCACCTGCATTCATTAGGCATCAGATAAAAACATAGGTATGTGAGTTTAGATTGAAATCATGATCACAGGCATATCTGTATTCTTAGATGACTGACAAAGATTCAGTCTCAAGAATTACTTTGACCCTTCATATAAATCATGTTTAAATGGTTTCTTTAATTATATTTTTAGGTTTGTAAATGTGGGATACCTACTTCGGTTAAGTCTACAGTTTTTGATATTGACTTAGACGTACTGGGGTCGTTTTTTGTGACCAAGTCTTAGCTTCCTAACCAAAGGAAGCTGGTGGAAACAGCTGGTTTTGGGCTGAAATCCTAGTGAAATTGTGGTACTTGGCAGAATTCATTACATAATCTTTACAAGTGTCTCTGATGCACTACAGCAGTTTTGTTGCTGGTGTTTCAGTGTTTGACCAATGTTCCTGCCTGGGGTTCTTGGAAATGCTCTTTAGGGGTGTCAAATATTTTGAGAGAAATAAAATAAGATGGTTGAGTATTAGGCTAGACGGCTGGCTAGCTATGTGGCTGGATGAATGGAGACCTGGATAGACAGGCAGGCATAAATATTAACAGCGAATGGGAGTGTGTTACCAGCAGTAGCTCAGAAGGAAGGTAGAAGAACTGTGTCGTGATGTTGTTTTCATAAAGCCGCTTGTTGAACTCCATGACGTAAAACTGCGCCGTCATCTGTCGTTCCACGTCTCCCAGGTGTGCGTCAATCTTCTTTTCTCTTAAATACTCCTTTCCTACATAACTGAGGTTATGTGGGACAAGAAAACAAATTAGCACTGATTATGTTTCACCCAGTCATATAGACTAACCTGGGGTGGATTCAGATCCTAACCTGCCCAGCAGTAGTTCTTGGTGTAGATACTGAACTCTGAAGGCCTGTCTCTGTTTTCCTTCGACATCCATTTTCAGCACTTCACCCACGTACACGTTTGTTTCGCAGGCCGTCCAGGAGTCTGTAGTCTTGGAGTATTTTAACAAAAGTGCACCTAAAAAGTAGTATATTAAATATAATACTGGATTAACAGCTAGGAATAAATCTGTAATTCTGTAATAAGTTACTGTATTAATAATAGTTACTAAAGTTATGTCTCAGTAAAGTTTAATACACTAACTCAAACACTGATTAGAAAGCATCTTGAGCAGAAAAGTGCAAGCTTTATTATTTTTCTGTCCTTCATTTATGGCAACCCAGTCCAAGGTATCCATCAGGAGGCAAAATTATCCAAGCATCCTGATAACCTATAACTGTTAGCTGGGAAGGAAAGTGCCATGAAATAAAAACAATGTCTAATCCTATCTACAGAGGGCCCATGTGGCTGTTGGGGTTCATTCCAACCAAGCTAGAATGAAAACCTGTATCCACACAAGCCCTTAGATGTGAATCTTAAGTAGACATATAAACAGAATTCATTTTGCTAAATGGTAGGGCTAATGGAGGAACCTACTATAAGCTTTGTTGTAATGGCTGAGTTTAAATGGTTTATCTGGAAGCCTCCTCAGTAGGCAGCCTTGGCACACTCCTGACAGGAGGGATCTGTAGTCCTGCTCTGTCAAAAGTACACTTCTCATCTTGCAACCCTGAAAACAGCCATTGCGACAGTTCTCATTGGACAAAAAGCTGCTCTTCTTGTTGGATGAACACTGCTCACTATCTGCGCTCTCCTTCATCTTTCCAGATATCGGAGAACATTCATAAGAGTCATCCTCAGTTTCAACAGGAGGAGAAACCTTTACACTGGCTTGGTTTCCTTGTGTTGCCTCAGACTGATCAACCTGAAGAAATTCAAATGAGTCAAGCTCAGTAGATGGTAACAACTGTTTGTGATCGAAACTTCCACTCTGGGCTTTGCTTCTATCATTTCCTGTCTGGAAGGAAGGGCTAAATTGTTCTTTCTGAATTGATGATGCTGAAGAATTCAGGTTTAGACACTCGAAGGAACTACCAGGGCCATCCTCATCCTCGGTTGGTAACGCCTCACAGTTTTGATTGACCGCTTGCTGGTCCTCCATGACCTTAGTGAAACCTCCGATGTGAGATGACTTGGAGAATGAGATACTTTGCCATGAAGAGCCCAAGCTACTAATTGACCCTGAGGAAGTTCTTGTCTTTTTGTCTTTCCCATCAAATTGATGGTTCTCTTCACTTCCCAAGGTGGTGCAAAGTTCTTGATTTGACTGTTGCTGACTAGTGCCAGCTAGAAAGGAAAGATCTGTGCAGGCCTGATGGCTGGCATTAGACATGTCATCCCCTGTACCTCCATCATTGTCTTCACTTCCCAAAGTGGTGCAAAGCTCATGCATGTTCCTCTTCACATGACGGGGAAGATCTTTTTTGGTTTGATTGCTAGCATTACCTACAATACTATTGTTTCTGTTCTGCTTGTCAACACCATCACCATCGTCTCCTTCTGTGCAACAGAAAGGATCGACTAGAACCGGTGAAGTCCCACTATTATCAGAGAGACTTGTCCACGAAGATCCTAAACTGCTGCTTCCTCCAGACTTTCTTGAAATTGTAGTTTTTTGCCCTTTTTTACTCAGTTTCTTTTCTTCAGTATCCATTGTATCAAACATGGTTTCTGCGAACTGATCTGAGATTTCTGGCTTGGCCAAAATGTTTTTGTTCTCGATCCCCAGCTGGCATTCACTTGATTTTTGGCTTGTAGTATGACATTCTGTTGCAAGTGACTCAGTTTGCGTTTGGACGGCTGTGATGCAGTTAGCATGACTCGCATCTTGATGGTTTCCTCCACATTTCTGCACAGACATTGCTTCACACACCGATTTGTGGTGCTTCTGAAAACATTCCATGACCTTTGTGAAATCGTCTATGGTGAACGGGACTGGTCGGTCCTCTAAGGCACGGTAACTATCGGGAATGAACGAACGTGGGTCAGAATTTTTGAAGGGCTTCGTTTTGAGAAGCACCTTAACCTGCTGCAGCTTTGCCATGACTTCAGAAGAAAGTGCATTCTTATCGGAGTCATCTTTAAAGCAGTAAGAATAAAAAAGCACTATAGCTTCCTGGCAAGCGCAAATAGCCGCGTTAACCTGTTCACTCGGACCAAACATCCATTTGTTGGTTGTGGCTAAGCAGTAAGCCGCTTTGAGGAGTGTGTGTAGTTCCTGTTGACTAGTGACCACCTCATGCTCTTTCTTCGTTAGCAAACCATTCTCAAAGGCTTCCTTAGCCAATGCGAGATACATGTGCTTAGATGGAGCAGGACAGTCTTTGGAAAAACTGTAGGACAGGAGACATGTTCCTTGAGTAACCTAGGGACAGTTTGTGAAGTGAGAGGTCAAGATTTAACCCATTTCTAAATTTGCTTATAAAAAGCAAAAAACAAGAAAATGTACTCTAAGTATGGGGCGTTTCTTTTTCTTATTACGTTTTTGGAGTGTGGGACGTTTACTTTTGAAAAAGAGAGTGAAAAACTCTTACCATGTGGGTAAGTACATACAGAGAGACAAACTGACTGTACACAGCAGCCATTTTGGCAGCCTGAGCTGCACAGAGCAATCGATGACTAAAATCTCCCAAGAAACCCTGTTCAAAAAAATAGACACATGAAAGATTATTATTTTTATTACACGACCTTGGATTTTGTACTTCTACTACAACCTAAAAGCTGCAGTGGTTTGCTGAAACATCTAAAGAGATGCCTACAACATGGAGAGGATTTGTGTGATGCTGCCTTACCAGATTGATATGAGGCTTCTTCTGAAATGTGGCAAAATCTTTATCGTTCATAGAGATCAAGTTGTTAGCCAGAAGTCCAAGAGATGTTCCAATACCCTGTAATATACAATTGTGTAATAATTAAATACTGTATACAGACTACTAGAAAAAGAATGTTGTCTTCATTTACAACACTGAGCTTTAAAAACAAAACTGGGACACAATTATGCCATCCTTTTGCCAGGATAAAAATGACATAATACCATAGTATTTTGCTAAATACTATGGCAGACTAGTATGGACTCCACTAGATCCCTGAAAGTGTGCTGTATCTGGCACCAAGATGTTAGCAGCAGATCCATTAAGTCCTTTAAGCTGTGAGGTGGGGCCTCCATGGATGGGATTTGTTTGTCCAGCACATCCCACAGATACTCGATTGGATTAAGAGTGATGCTCGAGGGCTAGATTAAATGTACCTTTTTATCGGGAAGAGGCAGCACATGGAAACCAACAAGCGACGCCCAGATGAGTTCTGCTGCCTCCAGCCACAGACCTGTAACACAACACACACACCATTTATACACACACAAAGCAGAACATTTATATCTACTATGGGTTTGTAGTTTTCTATATATAAATGTAGCCTACACTAATGTGAGCTCTTTTGTGATGAAAAAATTAGGCAATTATCATAAAATACTAACATAACATTGTACATAATATACACAACATTATACGTAACGTTACACATAAAATACCAACATTTAAACACATTTTCAGGTGACCAAAGCGTACCTAGCTTTTGTAACACCTGTCCCCGAACTTGCACACTGACTGACTGCACGAGAACCCGATCACAGTCCCGCTGATATTTCCAACATCCTGAAGCAGAAACGTATACAGTAAAATATTTCACTATTGAAAAGGAGAATTTTCCATAGTTTATTGTTATAATTTAAAAAAGTATTAAAATGTGATTTAGAAATAAAAACAATGGTGGCTCAACCAGCCACCAAATTAAATCTAACACAAACCAAACTCTAATTCATTCCTTATACATTTGCCTTAAAAATATAATTTGATGATCTGGGTTAGATTTCAGATTTCACAAGACTTACCAGTTGCTCCATTGTTATTTATCAAGCTGCTCAGTATGTACTCTGCTTTCTGTAGTTTACCTGAGAGAAAAGAAACATTAATGATTAACATTAATCTGTTTTATTCCCTTTGCATGATTGCTTCATTCAGTCGAGTTACAGTAGAACGAGGACCTTACCGGTATTGAGGTAGACTCTGGCCTGCCGAATAATGATCTGTGGGGCGACTGGGGTTTCTGGGTAGCGCATGTGTAGTGCTTTAGCGATCTTCAGCAGTGTATGAGAGCCGTCTATCCAGTAGAGAAAGCGATCCAGCAGAAAGACGGTGGACATCGCCCATGCTGGCTCCGCAGCTAAAATGGACGCTCTGAGGAAAGCCTGTTGGGGGCACAAAAGCAGCTATGATGATGATGATGATGATTAAGGGCACTTAAGTAAGGCCAGTAAATCATTTGGGAAGTTGCCAGTTTTTTGCATTGTACAGATGACAAACTCATTAAAGATATAACAACTGCCAAATAAACATGCAGCCGTATAAGCCGTTATTTTGTTGTTTAGAGATTGATTTATTCCTATTTTATATTCATATTACTTCTGAGGTCAATACCATGAGCTGAGGTAAATGTCTGCCAATGAGCTCTGTAGTGTTCACTTTGTCTTCTGATGCCACCGAACGCTTGTACTGCCATTTCTCCTCAACAAAAGGCCACTTCATGTCCACCGCCTCCTGCAGGATTGTGTTCAGTTCAGCTGACAGTGTGCCTAGGGGTCAAAGGCTGGATGTCAGATCATTTAAACCAAGTGTAATCACAGTGCCTGAAGTATGAGATAGCAAATGGTGAAGTCTAACTAGTAAACAACTTTAGTCCCTATAGTTTGATATCTGGCAAATAATCTATACACTTGCTGTTGTAAAGGTGTTTTTGATTCCAAATGATGCGGTCCTAATTGAGATGGATGGTGGTATTATACTTCATTTGTTTTGTTCTCCACTTTAACACATGACTTGATGAGCAGACCTGGCCTTTGAAATAATTGACCCTTTTAACGTTCACCAAATATACAACCTAAAAGCTTCATACACAGACTGAAAGGAAATCCTTACCTCTGGCATTCTTGAACATCTCCTTATCCGCGGCAGTGATGTCTCTCCTTGCCAGGTGGAGACACTCCTCCAGCTGTGCCGCTAACTCTGGAGTGTTCATAACTTCAGCGGCATTCGGTTTTCTTCACATGTTGGAACATGAAACAGAGCCTCAGAAGGAATATGGGGAAACTCCCCTGTGTTGAAACCTTTACAGTTTCCAACTCCTATCATGCAATTTGAGCTCTACAGAATTCAATGCTCTGTCATTAATAAAACATAAGGTGTTAAGAACTTTACAGGAAACTAGTTAACAATGGTCTGATGTGTCCAGACATCAAGCATGGGTACTCTTACAAGTCTGATGTTTATTTCCTATAACCACAGACACCAGCATAGTTTATTCAGCAGCAGTTTGTCAATACTAATATTAAAGTATGAATCTTAATACTTTTAATCTGATTATAACTACATTATTATGTCATGTTTTTTATGATATTATAACTGTATCAACAATTAATCAATATCTTCTGACCAATCAGAAGAAAGAATTTGGTATGAGGACGAATACATCAGTCAGCGTCATGGTCATTTTTTGTTATGTTAATTATAAAACAGTGTATGTTACGATATAATCTTGTTATATGTTCCTACCTGATGAAAAGTTGTGATCTTCGGACCCTTTAACATCACGGTGCCTTTTTAAAGTGACGTTTCTGTCATTGTTGCTTTAACTGGTCTTTCCCAAGCTGTTGTAGTTTCAGATTTTCCCACTTCCGGGTCCCCCCCCCTCCCTCTCTCTCTCTCTCTCTCTCTCTCTCTGTCTCTCTCTCTCTGTCTCTCTGCATGTTTCCTATTGGACTAAAAGAATGACGTCTTTGCCCAAAACACCCCTGCATCGACTACCGCTATAGACAAGACAATATTATGCGCACTTCGTGGTTCATTTTATAATCAAACCCCCCAAAAAATAATATAATAAATTCCCAGCTTTCCTCTCAGACAGAGTGGATATTATTTATTAATTTGCATGTACGTTCTCAAGAGGAACGACTGTAGACGTGCCCATGCTAGCTTTCTGCCAGCTTTAGCTTAAGTGGACGAAGGTAATTTCGGGATATTATTTTGAAAATGCTATATAATTAATGCTAGTTTAGTATTTTTTGTTGGTAATCAGAAAACGGGTCTCGGCTAATAATTTTACCGGCAGCTTAGCTAACAAATAGAACGTAATGCTAGCTACAAAGCAAAGGTACTACGCAGACTGTTAATATATATAGTCTCCATACTGTATTACTAACCAAGCACTATTTTGATTTTAAAATGATTTTAAAGGACTCGTATGTTTGTATGCAACAGGTGGCTCCGTGGCGCAATGGATAGCGCATTGGACTTCTAGGCAATGCACTAGCGATGTGATTCAAAGGTTGTGGGTTCGAGTCCCACCGGAGTCGCAGTTTTTATTTACCAAAGAAAAATGTTATACTGTTGTAAGTTAACACAATACGACCAGATGCGCATGAAGCAGTAACGCAGAAGTGCATTTTTTCGCCTAATTAGAAATTGTTTGTTTTTTTGCTTAACCGATGATGTAGTAACGACATCTTGCCTGTAGATGGCAACGTTGATGTTTTTAACCATAACACATATAACGAATGGCTGGTTCAGCTGGACAATCAGACCTCACCCTTTCCATCATTATCAGCAAATCACATTGGCCCGTTCTACCTTTTTCCATCTTTCTCGCCCAATCCCTGTGCTGCAAAGATGGACACACATAGCGAGCCAATGGAATCTCTCGCCCAGAAGTGACGTTTCTGTCTTATGTATTGTAATAACTTTTAGACTGTTATAATTGTGTGCTTTGATTAACCTTTAGAAGGTTTTACCGCATCATGCAAGAGCTGTTTTTTGTTTAAAGTCCATACCTCGATGTCTATCATATGTTGATTTGCATTATAAGGACATCAGAGTACGACTTAGTCTTTTTACAGTTTTTATTTATTTCATTATTTTATATTATGTTTTAATTATTATCTGATATTAATTATTATTATTATTCACTTCAACATGCTGAAGTTAACTTTCTCACTGCCTATTGTCTTCAGAGACACCATTCACAACCTACAGCGGGCAAACCAGGGTCAAAGATGACCAGACATAAACAAATAAGCTGGTAAAAATTGTTATGGTGTATGGTTTGTGCTGTATTATTCTTATCATCTTTTTTGAAATTAGTTTTGTAAATAAAATGATAAAGTTTTATATACCAGTGACTGGTCACTGATTTTATTTCACACTTTTCAGTTATCACTATTATTCCATTATTTTTGAAGCACCTACCAATAAAACCGAATAAAAATGCAATAACATCAACACAGTGAAATTCATTATTTTGTTAAAAAAAATAAAAGACAACGTTTCTAACAGTATGTACGTATTGAGAAACCATATTTTGTGTATAACTAAACAATGGAATTCGACTAACTACACAGGAGCTACAAACTGAATGCAACATTTAAGTCATGTTTGAGGTGGGATTCGAACCGAATATATCTTGAATTCATTGTGAATTTTGCGTGGGGAGAAAAAGCGTGTTTTTCTGACAATATATACATCACACGTGGCACTCCATCTCTCCTCTGCTTTCTTTCTTTTCTTCTCCTTTTTTCCTCGTTTTGTCTTTTTCCCCACCCGAAACAGACCACAGTATAAGCGCTTCAACAACTTTCTTCTCTGTAAGATGTAAGATGTATATCAGAAGGAAACCCATAATTACCCATAATTAATCTCTGACCGATTTCACTTAATGAGATATACTCAAATTTTAATCTTATTGAAATCACAGATTTTCCACATTAAAAATAAACCAAAAAACAAAACGTCGACAGCACTTTTAAGACTATAATACCCAGCATTCCCTGCTACCGCTGACCGGAAAAGGAAAGCAGACGGATTATTTACCCCCCCCAAAAAAAATATCTGAACGGCAATACAGGAGCATATTTGTTTGTAGTAATATCATTCGTTTCCAATTGATAGAATAATTAATAATCATTCAGACTGTATCTGCCATATTAAAGGAGTGAGATGAAGTGAGTTGCTGAGCGACAGATGGAGGCTGCATCGCGACAGATGGGCACTTTATTTTATCTGATCTGAGGATAAACAGGAAAAAAACAACAAACCGATCATCCAAAGGAAGGAGAAAAAAATCGGGTCAGATCCTCGGCATCATGGTGGACAACCGTTCCGCCACGGCGTTGGTGATTGCGGGCGTGCTGAGCACACTGGCCACGGTGTACCTGTCTGTGGCGGTGGGCACGCGCCACTGGTACCAGTACACGAGCCCGCAGGTGCGTCACGAGCACAACGCGACCGAGCTGCGCGCGCTGCACCAGGAGCTCGGCGACGGGGAGTTCGACGAGAAGACCGCGAGCGACGCGCTGTTCCGCCTTAACGGCACCCTCGGCCTGTGGTGGAGGTGCGTGCGCGTGCCCGCCGACCGCAAACGCTGGTACAGCGACCCAGGTGGGGGGGGGGGGTCGCCTCTTAGTGCCCTAATAATAATAATAATAAACATTAATCTTTATCATTTTAGTTTTGTTGGTGGTAGTAGTAGTGTATGAATAGAGTTATTACTATTGTTATTATTACTACTTCTACTACTACTATTATTATTATTAATAATAATGATAACAATAATCAAATAATAATGTTGTTGTTGTTGTTGTTTACTGCATAATTTTTAAGCCTGCATGAAAACATCCTAAAAATAAACGAATGCAAGTAAATCAATAGACCTACACATAATAATATAAATATTCAAGTTAGTTTTCCTGTATCTACTTTTTTGATCCCCTTAATACAACAATTTTTTGGGTATGTGTAGCTCAGTGTCATCCTCTAAGAGTGTGTGTGTGTGTGTGTTAAGATCCTGAGATGGACACAGAGTGTGTGAGCTTCACGCTTTCTCAACAGTTCACACCCAAGTACACAGAGCCCGGCAACCACAACAGCGGAGAGGACATGATACGCACCTGTGAGTGAGACACCTGCACACTCATTTCCTCTCCACTCTCAGATTTTAATTGATCATGTTCACTGCATGTTTATGGTAATAGCCAAAGAGTCTGGACTGTAATGTGAGTGCTCTAGTATTTAATGCCTCTTTTTAGTATCTATGTAATAATCTACAGCATGTTTAAAATATAGAAGATTATCCATCCATCTTCTATACCCGCTTTATTCCTAATTAGGGTCACGGGGGTCTGCTGGGAGCCTATCCCAGCACACATTGGGTAAAAGGCAGGGGTACACCCTGGACAGGTCACCAGTCCATCACAGGGCCACACATAAAGACAGACAACCACACACACTCACAGGCAATTTAGAATTACCAATCAACCTAATGTACATGTTTTTGGACTGTGGGAGGAAACCGGAGTAAACCCGTGCAGGCACGGGGAGAATATGCAAACTCCACACAGAAAGCTAGGATTCGAACCTAGGACCTTCTTGCTGTGAAGCACCAGTGCTAAGCACTAAGCCACCCCAAAATAGAAGATTATTAATATCTAAATGTTTAATTATATGTATTCCCTTGTTCTGTATAGATCTGTGGAGGTGCCAGTTTCTCCTGCCCCTTCTCTCTCTGTGTTTGGTGTTAGTGGGAGGCCTGGTGGGATTCTGTGCGTGTTTGTGTCGTAGTTTCAGTCCCACGCTGGGTATTGGACTCCTCCACCTCCTTGCAGGTCAGGATCTTTTGGTTTTTAGAGAACAAGCGCCAACATTCAACATCAAGCACCAACACAGTAGTATTTTTGCTAATATCCCTAATGATTCATGAAGTTGCTGCCTGAATCAGGTTTAATCGAATGCCCCATCTTTCTTTCTCTTTCTTGGCCTCTCTCTTTCTCAGGTGTGTGTTCTCTAGGCTGTGTGTGTTGTTTTCTGGCGGGTATGGACCTGCTACACCGTGTCTCTGTTATACCCGACCAGGTGGACGGCTCTCTCGGTTGGTCTCTCTATCTCGCGCTCATTTCCTCTCCGCTGTACATGATGGCTGCCGCGCTACTGGTGTGGGCCGCTCGCAGCCACGGCAAGAACTACTACCGCTTTACTGCCTACCGAGTGGCCTAGAGCATGCACTTCAGATAATTACAGCCAGGTCTGTGTCCTAAATCACATAACACACACACACACACACTTATTAAACCGTATGTTAACGCACTATTACACCAACATACTACTTTAGCAAACAATATGCTGAAATGGTATGACACCATAATACTATGCCATAATTCTACCATTATACATACTATGAGGAACAAAGTGTGGCATCTTACAACCAAAATAACAATGTTGTCGAAGTACTGTACTAACTAGTATAATAAAATAGTATACAGCCATGCTGAATAGTATGAAACAAAAATGTACACCCCAAACAAATAATAAATAATAAATAATATGTCAGACTAGAATACTGCAATGCTGCTATACCAGGTAGAATCAGACAGCAGTATTACATCAGAATACTGTATTGAAAAGTATATTTACATTGCAGTCGCACTACAGTACTAAATTATCACAGGAAATAAAATGTTACTATACAACTATCCTAAAGAGGATATCGGAATCATACAAAATAGTATGGCAAGATGGCACACCGCAGTACTGCTGCACTAAATAGTATGGTGCATCAGTACTCCGCTGTACTACTGTCTTAAATATTATGAGGACAATTACGCATACAATTACAATAGCATGTTACTAAATACTATGGCAGACTAGAGCACCTCATTATATACATGTGCATACACCAATCAGGCATAACATTATGACCAGTTCCAGGTGAAGTGAATAAGACTGAGTATCTCCTCATCATGGCACCTGTTAGTGGGTGGGATATATTAGGCAGCAAGTCAACATTTTGTCCTCAAAGTTGATGTGTTAGAAGCAGGAAAAATGCGTAATGATTTGAGTGAGTTTGACAAGAGCCAGATGACTGGATCAGAACATCTTCAAAACTGCAGATCTATCAAAAGTGGTCCAAGGAAGGGACAGTGGTGAACTGGCGACGGTCATGGGCGGCCGATGCTCACTGATGCACATGGGGAGTGAAGGCTGGCCCGTGTGATCCGATCCAGACAAGCTACTGAAGAAGTTAATGCTGATTCTGATAGAAGGGTGTCAGGATACACAGTGCATGATGGGTCAGGGCTGTTTTGGCAGCAAAAATGGGGACCAACACAATATTAGGTCATAATGTTATGCCTGCTCAGTGTACATGTATAATACAATCCATACAAAATAGTATGCCAAGACACCATCTTACTGCATTAAATAGTATGGATTATTAGTACACCACTATACTACTGTAGTAAATAGTATAGGAGGTAGTACATCATACTATTTTGTTAATAATTTAATAAATATAATGGTATGTCCTTAGACTGCTGCACCAAACAGCGTGTCAAAATAGTACACAGCTATTCTACTACACTAAAGAAGGATAACCTCACATGCTTCCATAGTAAATTAAAGTATAATACACTTGACGCAATATTATTGCACTTTACTGATTAAGCAGTCCAGCAGTCCAGTGTGTTGGAGCAGGAGGAAGTGTGAGTAATGGCGTGTACTATTCTGATATATTATTAAATGCAGTTGCATGCAGATTGGGACGCAGCCTAAGCTTCGGTTTAAAATGGCTTTTCTCCATCTATCTGAGATTTACGGTGAATTAGCGCGCCCCGATAATCCGAAGTCGGCAGCTGGAGAAGAGATGAAGAGAGGAGGCTATAAAGGCTAGCTGTGTGTGTGTGTGTGTGTGTGTGTATGTGAGAGAGTGTGTGTGTGTATGTGAGCAGAAAGTGCTGTGTGGACATTTGCAGGGCACAGACCCTAGCTCTAAAATACTTCATCATCTCCCAGACGGTTAAATGCAGAAGCAAAATGCTGCAGTGAGGTGCCAACATTTATGGTTTAATCATAGCATTTACGATTTTTAATCCGTCGCCATGGCAATACAGGAGGCGGCCATAAAACCTGCGATCTAACCGGACATGAAAAAAAAGTTAAGCTGATTTACCGCAAGGACAGCACACGGGAGCTTACTTTCTGCTTTGGCATGGACTTTAATCTAGATTAAATTTAACCTGTGTTCAATTGAACAGATTTAACAAAGTTGACACCTCTGAGATTAATTAAATCAAGGCACTTTAATATTTTCATGCTTTACCTGCATGGTTGCGCACTGATGTGACACTCCGTAATGGTAGAAACAAATGTGTGTGTTGAGTTAGAGAATTCACTGGAGTGTTTCTCACATAAACTGTGAAGAGTTTAATGGCACAATTTAATGAAGAAGCACAGAGTGCACTTTTTCACCCTTACAGCGTCAGCACACGGTTTGGTTCCAGTAGCACAATCCTGCTACTGGATTGAAGAAATTAGAAATACCAAAGTTGACAAACGACACAACTTTCAGTAACAACATAAAAATAAAACATTTTGTTTACTCAATTTTCTCTGAGAATGAGCTAGTTAAATAGTTAATGAATGTCATGTCATCTGCTGGCTTAATGGTTCTGATGATGGGAAGTGGTTCTGGTTCCTACGTTGGCTCTGTGTTGGTGGAAAAAGTCACGATATATAAAGATATATTGAAGAAAAAAATCAGGTAATGGATTCAGACACAGCATCTTTTACTTTATATATTATTCTTATGTTCAACTTTAGCACAATGTTCTTTTGTAGTAATGTTCAGTGTTATAGTATTTAACTAGTAATAGACCAGGTTGTTGTATGGAATGCTGATGATACACAAGCATAAACCTTTAATCATTTATTTATTTCTTTTTAACTATTATTGCTTTGTGATTTATTCCTCCTGTTTTTCATTATTTATTTATTCTTTGTTTTTGTTTTTTTAATATTTTGTTGCTTATAACTGGATGTGTAGTTTTGTAAACACCAAATCCTCATATAATAATGTTACAGTAAATGAAACTTATTTATATTGTGCATGTGATGATCCAGCATTGTGAATGTACGGCGTTAATATGCAAAGCAATGACCGTTCCATTTGTAAGCTTTTCTGCTGAGGTTAGCCGAATCTGTTCTATAGTTATTGTTACTGAACCTGCATTTGTATTTGAAATGGTCTGAATGGATCTGACCAAATTGTAACCTTTAACTTCAATAAAATTACTTTTTTTTTCCCAAAATGCATTTGTTCAGCAGACCCTGTCTGAGTATAGAGCTAAGGTCTTGCAACCTTTTTCTCACTAGAACAGATCCTGAAATTGTCAAGTGGCTTGATTGAAATCGGTCACTGCCAGGGTTTGGGGGATTGATTCCTGTCTCCATCCTCTGTGTGTGAAGACTTCCCGGGCTTTTGGGGGTTTCCTATAAGTACTCTAGTTTCCTTCCCAGTCCAAAGACATGTGTTTTAGGTTGGTTGGCATCTCTAAATTGTCCATAGTGTGTGAGTGTGTATGCGTTGGCACCCCATCCAGGGTGTCCCCCACCTTGTGCCCTGAGTCCCCTGGGATAGTCTTCAGACTCCCTGCAAACCCGTGTAGGATCAGTGGTACAGAAAATGGATGGATGGATGGATGGATGGATGGATGGGATTCCTGGAGACGTTTTTACACAGAAGTAAGTAAAACCAGAGACATGTACAAAGTTCTGAAAAAATTCTGAAACATCAGTTTTTATTCCATGGGCACTTTAGATGGCAAGCTACTACCTCACCATAACAAGGAATAGACTGAAGCTACTTCTCCACTCAACAATGTTCCAGGCAATTGAAATACTGTGATATCCATCACTGACATGACTTGATAAACATGTAAAGACTTCTAGTTTGCTAGCATTCTAGTTCGATAGTTGGTGTGTCATTGTAACGGTGGTGTTTAGTGGTAAGGGGTTAGGGCTAGGAGTTGAGAATGGAGGTTTTGATTACAGTAAAGGGTCTGAGGGTTCAGGGTTTGAGTACGTAGTGTGGCGTAATGGGTAGTGGCATGACTGGAAACCTTCAAGGACTTATTTAAGAAGCCCAGTCTGTATCGCACTGGAGTCTCTATATCTCTGGTCTTTCTTTCTGGAGAATATCCTTCACATTCTACTGCACTGGATGGCTGGAATCTTCACCTTCCTTCTCCTCGCTAGCGACAGAGCAACACCCGTCTCGTAGAAAGCACACTCGTTGACGAAGAAAGGATAGAGCGCCTCTTTCCCTTTGTACCTCAGAGTCTCTCCAGAGAAAGAGAGGAACACCGGATCACCTGGGTGCAGGAGACAGAAATCTCTATCCTGAGAAAAGGAGATGGGAGAAAAGTCACTACAGCTGCTTCTACAGCATTCAATAATTTAAGCACAGCCTCTTTAGACTCGAAGAGAAATCAGGAGCGAGTGAAAAGGGGCAATGAGGTCAAATTATCTGCAAAACCTGTAGTTCCGGATGCACAGCAGCACTGATGGTGTGTGTGTGAGGATCTTGAGGGTACTTTATGTTCTCCACCATCGTATAAACATCCACCGAGCCGCCCTCGAACTGGGTCCCTGGAAATTAAAAATAAAAAGAGGAACCACAAAGTACTAAAACTTCTTAGTAGACGATGTTTCTCCACTAATTTGAACTGATGAAGAGCCTCAGATAAGTGGAGAAACATCTCCAGTACTATAACACAAAGACTTATTACTACTTTTGGGTGTTCTTCTACCTTCAAAGCATGCTGGGAAGTGTAGCCTCCTTGGTACCTGAGTTGAACAGACGAACCCATTCAAGTGTGAGATGAACAGCTTCCTGCATGGCAGTAAAAACGTTGGCTCTGATCACGCCATGTGGCTGAGGACCGACCTCCATCGCTGCAAGTAGAAATGTGGTCTTTATTATTTTTTAAAAAAAATGCAAATCCTAACACAACCTTTTTGTTCAGTGTGACATTTAAAGAACTACTTTAACTTATTTTTTGCACACAGTGCAAAAGAAGTGTCTGGGCTTTTCAAATTAATCGCTTCAGTGGAAAATCGGGATGAAATGGCGTATATCAGAGTGCGTTTAGAAAGGGTCCATAAATTAAGAGATGTATATAATTCTGAAGAGTGCTAGAGTCAGCACAAATCGGTCAAATGGAGAAAACTGGCAGAGAAGCCATTCATCCCCAAAAAAATTCATGAGTCGCGTAGAATAAATGTATTAATTTGGCAGATGTTTTATTTTACATCCTATCCAAGCATATAACCGAGTTAAGATTTGAGGGTCTCGCTTAGAGGCTCAGCAGTGACACTGTGCCAGTCCTGTGAATGAGAGAAGCACTGACTGAGACGATCGGCTGGTGAAGCTGTAAGAAGTGGAAGCAGAAGTGTTGCAACAGAGTAAGTATTTAATCAGCCATGTCGTTCTGATGAACGTTGAATTATCTGTGCCAGACAGGCTGGTCTGAATATTATAGATACTGCTGCTCCTGAAATCTAGTCAATAGGGGTGGTGCAAGCAACATCATCATCATCAACAAAACATCTAGAGAGCAGGGAATATAAATGTCTGGAAGATGAGAGAGGATCGGTGGAGAATAGTTAAACAGGTCTGAGCTGACAGGAAGGCATTAACCGAACAAATGTGGTGTGAAGAAAAGCTTCTCGGAATGCTCATGTCGAATCTTGAGGTGGATTGAGCTACAACAGGTTTCTCTCCGAACGTGAATCTAATGCTACGGTGGGAAAAAAGACCTGCTAATGACCAAGTCAAGGTTTGCATTATGCTCTGAAATGCTTTTCAGCTCACCATGGTTGTAAAGAGTGATTATTAATGTTAATGTATCATTTGCCTGAAACAGTCTGGCCATTCTTTTCCGACCTCTTCCCACTTTGTTTTATCTAGATACGTCTTCTTGTCATGAAATGATGAGTTCTCCTTATATCATATCAAGCATGGGTCTGCTCCCAGACTCACCAAAGCCGTGTTTCCCAACAGAGTGCAGTGTGTAAGCCTCACTCTTAGGAACATCGTAGTGGACATACCGCACTGGAATGGTGACCAGTTCCCTCTATAAAAAAAAACATATACATATATCCTGAATGAAACGTCAAAATCTGAGAATTCCCATCTGAAATTCTTCTCCTAAATCCCAAGTTATAGTGACTTAAAGTCTTTATCCTGCTAGTTCCTAATCATCCTGCTTAAAGCCATTCATTTCTTTCATCTTTATCCAGATGTATCAGTCTTGCCTGCAGGTGTTTACAGATGTGCAGGCAGATCCAGTCGCTGTCGGAGTGAGTGATGAGACAGA
Source organism: Hemibagrus wyckioides (assembly GCF_019097595.1). NCBI lineage: Eukaryota > Metazoa > Chordata > Actinopteri > Siluriformes > Bagridae > Hemibagrus > Hemibagrus wyckioides. The sequence goes on along the minus strand of NC_080738.1, from coordinate 15,287,127 downwards.
GGCCCACGTTCGCAGTGCTGCTGTGAAGATCACAGAGAAGATCCACCGCTGCCAAGTCTCCTTTAGGACCGAGCAGAGCGTTGAGCTCCTGAGCGCGTACAACCTCATACGGGGTGACATCAGAGACCGGGGCACTGAGACCAGGGCAGATTTAGTTTACTTTAGAATGCAGGCAATAAAGTTGACAGGCACAGAGAAGATGATGAGGGAGGAGGAAAGAGAGGGACAAAAAAGGAGGGGAAACAAACAGACAGGAAAGGAAAGGGAGAGACGGAGAGAAGAAATACCAAGAAGGAAAGATTTCTCAGTGATTCCTAATATTAGTTCTGTCTGGTGTGTAGTGTGTGTCTGACCTCAGAGTAATGTGTGTGTCTGAGTCTCTGACCTCAGTGTAGTGTGTGTGTCTGACCTCAGAGTAATGTGTGTGTCTGAGTCTCTGACCTCAGTGTAGTGTGTGTGTCTGAGTGTCTGACCTCAGAGTAATGTGTGTGTCTGAGTCTCTGACCTCAGAGTAATGTGTGTGTCTGAGTCTCTGACCTCAGTGTAGTGTGTGTGTCTGACCTCAGTGTAGTGTGTGTGTCTGAGTGTCTGACCTCAGTGTAATGTGTGTGTCTGAGTGTCTGACCTCAGTGTAGTGTGTGTGTCTGAGTGTCTGACCTCAGTGTAATGTGTGTGTCTGAGTGTCTGACCTCAGTGTAGTGTGTGTGTCTGACCTCAGTGTAGTGTGTGTGTCTGAGTGTCTGACCTCAGTGTAGTGTGTGTGTCTGAGTGTCTGACCTCAGTGTAGTGTGTGTGTCTGACCTCAGTGTAGTGTGTGTGTCTGAGTGTCTGACCTCAGTGTAGTGTGTGTGTCTGACCTCAGTGTAGTGTGTGTGTCTGACCTCAGTGTAGTGTGTGTGTCTGACCTCAGTGTAGTGTGTGTGTCTGAGTGTCTGACCTCAGTGTAGTGTGTGTGTCTGAGTGTCTGACCTCAGTGTAGTGTGTGTGTCCGAGTGTCTGACCTCAGTGTAATGTGTGTGTCTGAGTGTCTGACCTCAGTGTAGTGTGTGTGTCTGACCTCAGTGTAGTGTGTGTGTCTGACCTCAGTGTAGTGTGTGTGTCTGAGTGTCTGACCTCAGTGTAGTGTGTGTGTCTGAGTCTCTGACCTCAGTGTAGTGTGTGTGTCTGACCTCAGTGTAGTGTGTGTGTCTGACCTCAGTGTAGTGTGTGTGTCTGAGTGTCTGACCTCAGTGTAGTGTGTGTGTCTGAGTGTCTGACCTCAGTGTAATGTGTGTGTCTGAGTGTCTGACCTCAGTGTAGTGTGTGTGTCTGAGTGTCTGACCTCAGTGTAATGTGTGTGTCTGAGTGTCTGACCTCAGTGTAGTGTGTGTGTCTGACCTCAGTGTAGTGTGTGTGTCTGACCTCAGTGTAGTGTGTGTGTCTGAGTGTCTGACCTCAGTGTAGTGTGTGTGTCTGAGTGTCTGACCTCAGTGTAGTGTGTGTGTCTGACCTCAGTGTAGTGTGTGTGTCTGAGTGTCTGACCTCAGTGTAGTGTGTGTGTCTGACCTCAGTGTAGTGTGTGTGTCTGAGTGTCTGACCTCAGTGTAGTGTGTGTGTCTGAGTGTCTGACCTCAGTGTAATGTGTGTGTCTGAGTGTCTGACCTCAGTGTAGTGTGTGTGTCTGACCTCAGTGTAGTGTGTGTGTCTGAGTGTCTGACCTCAGTGTAGTGTGTGTGTCTGACCTCAGTGTAGTGTGTGTGTCTGAGTGTCTGACCTCAGTGTAGTGTGTGTGTCTGAGTGTCTGACCTCAGTGTAGTGTGTGTGTCTGAGTGTCTGACCTCAGTGTAGTGTGTGTGTCTGACCTCAGTGTAGTGTGTGTGTCTGAGTGTCTGACCTCAGTGTAGTGTGTGTGTCTGACCTCAGTGTAGTGTGTGTCTGAGTGTCTGACCTCAGTGTAGTGTGTGTGTCTGAGTGTCTGACCTCAGTGTAGTGTGTGTGTCTGAGTGTCTGACCTCAGTGTAATGTGTGTGTCTGAGTGTCTGACCTCAGTGTAGTGTGTGTGTCTGACCTCAGTGTAGTGTGTGTGTCTGAGTGTCTGACCTCAGTGTAGTGTGTGTGTCTGACCTCAGTGTAGTGTGTGTGTCTGAGTGTCTGACCTCAGTGTAGTGTGTGTGTCTGAGTGTCTGACCTCAGTGTAGTGTGTGTGTCTGAGTGTCTGACCTCAGTGTAGTGTGTGTGTCTGACCTCAGTGTAGTGTGTGTGTCTGAGTGTCTGACCTCAGTGTAGTGTGTGTGTCTGAGTGTCTGACCTCAGTGTAGTGTGTGTGTCTGAGTGTCTGACCTCAGTGTAGTGTGTGTGTCTGACCTCAGTGTAGTGTGTGTCTGAGTGTCTGACCTCAGTGTAGTGTGTGTGTCTGAGTGTCTGACCTCAGTGTAGTGTGTGTGTCTGAGTGTCTGACCTCAGTGTAGTGTGTGTGTCTGAGTGTCTGACCTCAGTGTAGTGTGTGTGTCTGACCTCAGTGTAGTGTGTGTGTCTGAGTGTCTGACCTCAGTGTAGTGTGTGTGTCTGAGTGTCTGACCTCAGTGTATTGTGTGGGTCTGAACGTCTGACCTCAGTGTATTGTGTGTGTCTGAGCGTCTGACCTGAATGTACTGTGTGTGTCTGAGCGTCTGACCTCAGTGTAGTGTGTGTGTCTGAGCGTCTGACCTGAATGTATTGTGTGTGTCTGAGTGTCTGACCTCAGTGTAGTGTGTGTGTGTGTCTGAGCGTCTGACCTCAGTGTAGCGTGTGTGAAGCAGCGATTGAGGTCCATCTCCGTGTAACGTACACACTGCTGCACAGCACGGGGGTTTGTCATCACTGTTACCATAGTAACCGGATCCACCATGCTGCCTTTCCGCTTCCTCCTCATGTTCTGGCGGAGCAGGTAAACCCCCGCCAGCTCGTTGCCATGGGTACCACCACACACAGCCACGCGGTACAGAGCCGGGATGGTCACTACTTCAGGCTGCACCACATGACAACAATTTCCCTTAACTATGTTGTTGATCACATTTAAAGATACACCAATATATTGTCCTGACTGGGTGCTACTAGATGTTTTTCCTGAGATTCTCTCTCTCTCTCTCTCTCTCTCTCTCTCTCTCTCATTTGAATTAAGTCAACCAAATATTACTTTGTGTTGAAATACAAATAAGTGACTACACCTTTAAAGGAATCGTTAAAGATAAAAGTAAAAGAAAATGAAACTTTTTCCTTTTTATCATCCAAAGAAGTTTCCTGAAAATAATAATAATAATAATAATAATAATTATTATTATTATTATTATTATTATTATTATTACTGTATATAATACTTATTTAAATATAATAATAATAATAATTATTATTATTATTATTACTGTATATAATACTTATTTAAATATAATAATTATTATTATTATTAATAATAATAATAACAATAATAATAATAATAATAATAATAATAATAATAATAATATTTCTTTGAATAATATTTGTAACCAGGATCACTGAATTTTGATTTTTGGTTTTGATTATGTTTGTGTTTTTTTAAAAAATTGTTTAAGCATAATTATTTACATATTTTGTGCCTGGAGTGAAAATATTGAGCTGATATATAATAACAAAAAAAAATAATCATAATGAAAATCAATTAATTTGTTTGTTGAATTTTTGACTGTAAGTCAAGTAAGTCGTAATAACACCAACACCACGATGAGCCATGTCCTATTGGGCTGGACGATTATTAAATGGAGAATCTCCGAGCTGCACATCCATGTGGTAATAAGTTTTCGGTGGTGTGCGAGTTACTTGGTGAGCTCTTACCTTATTTCTCAGATAGGAGTTGTGGTCTCTCTCCATCGCTCAGACTTTCACGCGATCCTGATCCTCCTAGTTTGTGACACAACCTTTGGACTTTGACTTAGAGCTGTAACTGAGGCTAGCGATCCTGATCCTGATCTGAAGTCGCCATGGTTACTGTGTTCTGTCCATCCTGAGTAGCTGAGAGAAGTTTTTCAGCTGTCCAGTTTCTTTTGGCTGCTGCATTGCTCTCTGACCATTCTCGCCTCTGTACTACAGTTTAACTGACTCAGCAGTCACATCCTGCCTCTTTCACACACACACACACACACACACTCGTTCATGCTGCTCCTCTGAATTTATAGTGAGTTTGGGTGTGTGCTCTGCAGTGCACCGTTCACCCCCAGCTACCTCTCTCTCTCTCTCTCTCTCTCTGTATCTCTCACTGAGAAAGAGTCCACTGCAGATTTATGCAGCAGGCCAATCTGCTGCCCTGCACATTTGAGTGTATTTTCCTGCTCTACACACTCATTATAGCCTCATAAAGAACATGTTAGTGTGCTGATAAGTTGAATCAGGTTTACTAAAGCAGAAAAAAAAACTCTGAGCCTTTGAGCCGAGGGACTAAAGGAGTCAGATTAGGGAACATGAATTTGAGGCACACAGCAATAAACATCAGGATAGAATTTTTTTGTTTGTTTCTTTTGTTTTTCACGAGCATTTGAGAAAAAGTTCAAACTTAGAAATAAGGTGCTGGATTTCTGCATATAATGCCGTACAGAAGGGAAATTATGTTAAGAACTGAGTGTGTATTATTAACTTGTTCATCATAAAATGAACTATGATAACCTGTGTCACTATCAAGATGGGTTTGCGATCATCCAAGACGAGCCTTGATCTTTTCTTGCTGCAACAACACAGCAAATGAGCGTAGCGTTTCTTCCTAAACAGGTTTGAAGCTCTATCTGCTTCTCAACAATTTGGGTATCAATCACTGTCTATCAGTTCACCCCTCTGGGATGTCACAGAACAATTGGCTCAGCATCCTCAGGTGATACACAAGATCTTTGACAATTTCATGAACTTAGTTACTCGGTGTCTCCATGTGAACAGGGCTGAATTTGACCATACGCAGAATAGTAAGAAGTCAAAAAGGAGATTTAATGCAAACAAACAAAGGATCAGAGCATTCGATTGAAGCTAAAGGGTTCATTTATTATTAAACAATGGGGTTTTTTCTCGTTCTTGTGCTTTTCTACAGGTGAAAAGTCTAAAATAGATCCAAAAGAGATATACGAAGTGATTCATTTTACTGCATACTGTAACTTGTACTTGTGCACATGACAATGAAGCATAAATCTGAGCTCGAGCTGAGTGTAATTTTCCATTCTTTTACAAATAAATAATAAATAAAGGGGAAAGTAAGACAGCTGGTTTATTGCCTTTATTGAAAGTGAACAGGGTTTAATCCAATCATCAGGAAGACTGTCAAGCTTTATAAAGTGTTATAAGCATTTTGTGTCGCAAAATGTGTTATTTCAAGCGTTTGGAAGTCCAATAAATGTTGCATGGCACTAAATCATTTTTCTTCACAACATCGAAGTAGGCAATATGTGTCCAGCAGAGGGCAGTTAAAATGTTGCATTGAGCAGACATTGTTAATCGATGTCTGAAGCCGTCTGTAGTAAACAGGGCGTGTAATCGAGAACTAAATCATCGATTCAATCATGGCGGACCCCAAACAAGCAAACCAGAAAAGGTCTGGATTTCATTTATATCTCCGTTTTACTCGTTTATGATTTTTGTATTATCACCACACTAGAATTACGATGGCGTGTTATCATGTTTTCAACTGCAAAGCGTGTTATTTGGTTTCATTTTAATTAGATACGTTTATCGCTACCACACCCGTGTAACGTTAGTTAGCTTCAGTGCTAACCGGAATAGCATCTTCTGTTTATATTCTGTTTGATTTATTTTCTATATTTTACAAATGTTACATCTCCTTCTGTGGTTGGTTTGTAGTCTAATATGACTGTTCCAGCTCTTTTCTTGTATTTGATTTTGCCTGTAGATGATAAATCGCCTATTTACGGAAAATCTTAAATGGCCATTCATTTGATACTTAGTGCCCTAGATAGGGTTACTTAACTAGATAGGTTATATAACTGGTGTAGTGAGCTTATGTAGGAAGAATGAAGCCATTTGGGATTGAGACATGATTATAGGTAGATAAATATAGGTATTATAGGTGTTTAAAACCAGCCTCTGCTTCTTTACCCAGTAGTAAAAATAGATCTTTAAAGATAGATCAGTAAAGTTTTTTTTAATCTTGCATATTACCAGAATATTGATTTAGGTTTAAAATAAACAAAAATATTGAAGTTGTGACTACAAAGTATGTAATGTGTATTTTATGTGTGTGTATACCAGGGTTCCTCGAATCTTGCCCTGGAGGGTCAATCCACTGCAGATTTTAGCTCCAACCCTGATTAAACTCCTCTACCTGTGATTTTCTAATGATCCTAAAGATACTGATTAGCCTTCTCAGGTGTGTTTGATTAAGGTTGGAGCTAAACTCTGCAGGAAAGTGGGCCAGGTTTGAGGATTCCTGGTGTATACGTATGCATGTATGTTATTTTCTCTTGTTTGTGCAGTGTTAAAATAGCTGCTGGTGCAGTGGTGTGTGTTGAGAGTGAAATAAGAGGTGATGTCACCATTGGTAAGCTTCTACACTATGTATCAAATTCCAGTCGTTTTTTTTTCCATCTTTTCTATTTACTATACCTTGCTTCTGGTGTATTTGAAGAAATAAGTCATTTAGGACACAATGACCAGGATAAAGTGTTTAGAAAGATAGATGAAGGAAGGAAATAATTCTTGTAAATTGATATACAATCAAGGGTTTTGTTAGATTTAAAAGTGATATCAGTAAAAGAAAGGTGTGAATTTTCTAGTATGTCCAGTTTAAACAATATTTTAGCACTTCCAAAAAAACTTCTTAAGCTGCCATGTTAGATGCCATTTAATATCCTATATTGCTTTTAATTAGGAAGCTGTAATCAAGCACCCTGATTAACTGAAACCCTTATATCGGTTTTGATGATTGTCATTTTATCATGTAGTTTGGAGAGCTGAATTCAAAGCTGTTGCTGCGTTGCAGGGCCGAGGACGGTGATCCACCCGAAAGCCCGGATTATTGCAGATGCCGGTCCCATCATCATAGGAGAAGGCAACCTGATAGAAGAGCAAGCTCTCATCATTAACGGGTATAGTTTATATCCGTTATCTGTTCAGTTCTATTTAAAGGTTATGTTTATTTGGCTTGGCCAAGACGACCAGCTGCAGCACTAACACTTACAAATAACTAATTGGGCCATACAAATTTTTTTATTTTGAAAAGGTTTTTTTTTTTTTTTTTTTTTTTACCCTGTTCATGTGGCATTGCTGTTTAGTAGATGGTTCAGAGTCAAGTTTAAATACTGTGATACAAATTCTCTCATTGGATGTTATTTTTAAGAAAATTAAAACAAAAAGATCTTCTTTGGAGTTATTTTTCCTTTTGCCATTTTTTATTAGTCATTGAAATGAATAGTGTGTCTATTAGCAGTAATACATTTTGTAAAATGTCTCGTGTGTTTCTGCTCAGTTATCCTGAGAACATCATGCCTGACACGGAGGGATATGAACCCAAGACCATGACGATAGGCACCAACAATGTTTTCGAAGTCGGCTGTGGTAAGAACCGCAATTTTTTTTTTTTTTTTTTTTTTTTTTTTTTTTTAAAATGCTTCAATATGGCAAAGTCTATTGTTTTAGAAGCAATCTGACTTGTTTCTGCTGTTTTTTTTCAGTCTCCCAAGCGATAAAAATTGGAGACAACAATGTCATCGAGTCTAAAGGTAATGCAGCTTCCTCCAGACATTTGTATCTCTGTTCACACTTAAGCATTTCTTGTGTTTTGAATAAAAAATATATTTGTGGATTTGAAATTGAAACAGCTGGCTGACGGAATAAAAGACAATCAGGACACCAGAACATCTTTCAAGACTACTCTTGATCTCATGGAGAGAACAGTTTAAAGAACCTCTCTGCATATACCTTCATGCCTTCTGACCCCTTTGTCCTTCTAGCTGACGTGGGCCGTAACGTGATCCTGACTAGCGGCTGCATCATCGGCGCGTGCTGTCGGCTCAACACGTGTGAGGAGATTCCAGAGAACACGGTCATCTACAGCTCCAACTGCATGAGGAGAGTACAGACCGAGAGACCACAGGTAACACAGCTGGAAGTCTCAAACACTGTGCAGCCAAGAATACATCCACAAACCCTCCTCAGTACAGATTTATATAATAGACCCATATTTTTTGCATTCAGAATTGTACAATTTTTAATTACATTTAAACAGAAAAATATTCAGACCCCTTGACTATGCTTTACAGACCTCACTTGTTCTATGGATATTTATTACATGTTTTTTCAATCCTTAAACAGCCCCAGACTCTGCAGCTGGACTTCCTGATGAAGATTTTACCCAACTATCACCATCTGAAGAAGACGCAGAAGGTTAACCCGACTCCCGCCCGGACCTGAATTCATTGCGCATCACAGCTTAGCTCTTCTAAAGGCTAAAATAACATATAACCTATCAGTTTGGCTTCCTTCATGTGCCAAGGTTCACTACAGTCAAAAACCTATTAATTCTGTGCTGTCTTGTATTCAACTCTGATTATTTATTGTTGTCTGATATTAAAGGCTTTCTCATCTATCTATTCTGATCCCCCCTGCTGTTTCTCTTGTGTGTTTGTTCCACCAGGTGGCACCACATTGAGACTACAGCTTATTGTCACATCATATATCCAATAAGGTAGATTGGGCTTGCAAGGAGATAAGGCTTACTGCAAACTCCATCTGATATTCTAGCTCACTGATTGCATTAGAGCATTCTAACTTTGGGTCCAAAAGATATTCTACGCCACTGCACAATCAAGACAACACTAAACATCAGGATCATGTTTAACCATCTGCAGCTAGCAATTTGGCTAGGTTTCTGATTGTCATTAATTTAAAAGGAAAACATTTCTCAAGCTGTTTCCCCACACAGATAACTGAAATCATCTCTAGGTCTGGTTTTTATGAATTTGGGTTTTATTGCTGTTTAAATGTAGGGCAGAATATGGTGCACATCCTAAAATGATTTAATGAGTGAAGCTGTTTATTGCTGTTTTAGAGGTGTGAATAGGTTCCATGTGTAAAACAACAAACATGACCTGGAACCTTTAATATGAAATACAGCAACTATTTGTCATGACCATACACACGGTTTGGGAAGCATTCTGTGTCTATTAATGACAAAAAGAATAGGTATAAGGGATAGTAGCTGATTAAGAAAGGATCGATGATGAGAATGGTCAGCATCTAAGTGATCGGTTTGTGCTGCTGAGGAGCATTGTGTTGTGTTCAACAAAGGTCACTTGTTTAGTGGTGTGTGTTCTAAAGGCATTTTGACAGATAACCTTTGAATCATGGCCACTCTCCTGCCGGTGCGTGACCTAAAGGCTCTCGACTGGAAGAAAGAACATGAACTTTATCATACCGAAGTCTGGAGTCATGACAAAACCTAAGCAGCAGGAATATAAACCGGGATAATGCTATGAACGACTATGAAAAATATTTCCACAGCATCTGATGTTATGTTTATGCTTAGAGGAATAAGTCTGATCCTGTTACGCTCTCAATATTATTCTATGACGCACAGTGAACCTAATTTGATCTGTAAGTCAATACTGATTAATGTTAACATGTCAGTGGAGCATGCCGTCCATGTTCCTGATGAATCCTTTGTTTAAGCCACTGTTCAAGCGTCCTGCCTGCAGACGTTAGTCTTATTGATCGCTTCATAGTTTCTCGTGCCTGAAAGGCTACAGTAAGTTTGAAGTTTATAGAAACTGACACGTTGATTTAAGATTTGTGAACAAAAAGTGATTTATTGCAGAATGTTGTATGTGTTTACACGGTATTTGAAAATTGAACATGCACATGCCAAAATAATATTTATTTTTACCTCTTGGGAGCATTCTGTCTGACATTTCTCTGCCCAAATTGCTGTCTATCCTATATGAAGTATAACATAATTATATTGTCCTGAATGAATAAGTCTTGTAATCAAAGTATTATGAAATATACACCAATCAGGCATAACATTATGACCACCTGACTAATATTGTGTTGATCCCCCTTTTGCTGCCAAAACAGCCCTGACCCATCAAGGCATGGACACCACTAGAAACCTGAAGGTGTGCTGTGGTATCTGGCACCAAGATGTTAGCAGCAGATCCTATAAGTCCCGTAAGTCCTATAAGTCTTGTAAGTTGTGAGGTGGAGCATCCATAGACCGCACCTTGCACCATACAGGACTTGAAGGACTTACAGGACTTAAAGGATACTTTTGATAGATACTGACCACTGCAGACCGGGAACACCTCGATAAGAGCTGCAATATTGGAGATGCTCTGATCCAGTGGTCTAGCCATCACAATTTGGCCCTTCATCTAACTTGCTCAAATCCTTACGCTTGACCATTTTTCCTGCTTCTAACACATCAACTTTGAGGACAAAATGTTGACTTGCTGCCTAATATATCCCACCCACTAACTGCCATTATAAGGAGATAATCAGTGTTATTCACTTCACCTCTCACTGCTCACAATGTTACGCCTGATCAGTGTAGTGTGCAACTTATTTTAAGTGCTTGTGTGTGTGTGTGTGTGTGTTTTCCTGGGAGTAGCTGACTTTAGTGCTGCATCCTGTTCATGCTGGAGTTTCTTCATTTGTACTCATCCACAATCCACATCTCATATACAAAGAGATATGTGTGTGTGCATCCTATATATATATAGCTGTAAGAGTCTCTTGGGCTTTAAAGACAACTTTTTGATCACTAGTGCAGAACATTGACCCTGAACTCTCACTGACCTTTGGCTGTACTTTGGCTGAAATAGCTTAGACTGCTGTGTTTTTTTCCCCATTAAAATACATTTACACCTTCCATGAAACTCACCTGGCCATAAAGGAACATCTGATCGACCAGATAGATAACAATAAATGTTTCATTTGAGAAGTCACTGACATTTCATTTAAATTACATTTCATACACATCTATCCGATTTCAGCTGTGGCTTCTTAATGACAGTGCTCCAAGCTCTAAGGTTTGGATATGTATACATATGTGTATAAGGCATTTGTGAAAAAGTAAGTAGGCATTCAACAGAAACAGTTGGTTAATGCTTATAAAACAAACAATATTCTATAAAAAGGTAAAGTTGAACAGTAACCACGGGTATAAAATGGGATGTGAGAACCTTTATTTTTCTTCTTTTTTTATTACAGCGACTACTCAAACTATAGATCACATTCATGAAAACAGACTCTTTATCAGAGTAGTAAAGGAAGGAAGGGCGTGTACACCAATCAAGGAGGCATAAAACAAATTGAACACACAGAAAAACATATATTCATGAGAGTCTGTAGCACAAAGGTCAATCCAGGCTATATTACTGTCATAAGATGAGTAAACGCCACCAGGTAAAACATTTACATTCACATTCATGTCTGCAAACATAACAATAAAGTCGTAAAAACTATAGAAGGGTAAATAATTAATCTAGAAGTAAACTAAAATAAAAAATCAAAACCATTACCCTATCTATAATTTAGTTATAGGATAAGTTTAAAGGAAATATGTATTATTTGATTACATAGACTTTCATGTATAATACTTATGAATCATCTTGTAATACAATACTGTAAACAACAACAACAACAAAACAACTTAATTCGTTAAATTCGTGTTATTTGTGTTTAAGATTTTCATTATTGAGAAACTCTTGGGATATTAATTAAGCAGACATTGCTAAATGTGACTGGTAGTTTTTTATTTTTTGTAAAATAGTGCTGCGTCTTGTAAAGATATAAGCTAGATTTCCTCAGCTTAGCCTCAGTGGTCGTAGGTCCCGGTTGCCTAGCAACATCCTAGTCAGAGATACAGCAACAACAACAACAACAACAAAATAATTTAGTGGACATCTTGCTATATAAATATACACAAGTCCGTGTTATTTGTGTTTACGATTTGCATTATCGAGAAACTCTTGGGATATTAATCAAGCAGACATTGCTAAGTGAGACTTTAGTTTTTATTTTGGTTGTGCAGCGTCTTGTAAACAAACAAGCTAGCTTTCCTCAGCTTAGCCTCGGTGAGCGTAGGTCCCGGTTGCCTAGCAACATGGACCTAGTCGGAGATAATTGTAGGGTGATCTGTTTACCTGAATTCACAAGAAACACAAACATTCTTTAAAATAATAATTGCGTCTATTGTTCAAGGTTTCCTGAAAATACTTTCTAGATAAATCCATTTAATTGAAAATAATAATAATAATAATAATAATAATAATAATTCAACAGATCCTCAAGTAACGTTATCCAACAGGGGCGTGGCTTCTTGTTTAGATAGCGGCCACCTGGAGAAAAACCTCAGAGCCCTTTCTACACACAAAGAGTTAATTTTTCTCTCGAATGATTGGATGTGGTTAGTTAGTGTGAGCTAGCTTCACACATCACGGAAAGAGAAAACAATTTTGTGCGAAAGAACACGCCATTCCTGTCTGATCTTTAGGGAGATCTTGCATGCTGTTGTGTAGTAAAGGAGAAAAACGCCCATTCACGCGCCTCGTCCCTTCTCTGATGCCCGAGAGGGGAACTTTCCCACAAGCCATGGACTTTTGAGAGAGAGAGAAAGAGAGAGAGAGAGAGAGAGAGAGAGAGAGAGAGAGAGAGAGAGACGCGCTCGGCGAATCCGAACACACACACACACACACACACACACCAGCGCACAGAGAGCTCGCGCTCCAGCAGCAGCAGTCCCCAGCTTTCTCTTCCCAAAAGGCACAGAAACAGCGTTTGGTTAGTTTTAGTGACTTTAACCTGAAGAATAATGACTTTTAGTCGACTGCTGTGCTAAATTTGGATGCTTTTCTCAGACGGCTTTTCAAAGTAAAACTAACGGAGAAGGATTAAAAATAATAAAAACAACAACATTTCTGTTAAAGATGAACAGCCAAGTGGAAAACGAGACAAGCGAATACAGCAACGGCCCCGAGGAAGAGGTGAGTTTTATTAAAGGACCAATAGGAGATCTATGTTTTTTTTTAGTCTAATTTGTATAAATAACCTCAATGATAAGTAACACATGATAAAACATAAATGCTTAAGCTCTGACACCAACATGAGTGTAATAAGTGGTTGAGAAAACCTGTTTAGGAAAAGTGGATTCCGGCCCGGAAAGCTGGCTTGTGATTGGATGGGTCTCCTGTCAGTCATTTAAATAGAAACTTAACTCAGGCTTCCTGTACATGGAACTGAATTTGTGTGTGTGTGAAAAATCATTAAAAGTCAAATCCACCTACTTAACTACTTATCTGTTCTCTCTAATGCACCTTTAAACCTTTACTAGTGTTTACATAAACAATGTGCCTATGGTACCTATAGTACCCAACTCCACTGACATACTGTTTCCTGTATGCTGCTTTCAACCGATTAGCTGAATACCAAACACTTCCCTTGAGACACTGTTAGTGAACTAAAGTAGGCTGTGGAATGTCAGACGCATGTAGTGTGCCTATGTAGGGAGTGTGGGGCCGTTTGGGATGTAAGTTTAACTTCAGTGCTTCCTGAAACTTGAAAGTTGATATTAAGTTAGCCAAAGTTGTGTTATGTAAAGTAAAAGTCATGTCTCGGAACTAGTTAGTGTTATTCTGTATGGTAGAGGTTATTTAGTTTCACCTAGTCATTTAATTCAATCTGTATTATTCCATAATCTGGATCATTCTTGATGTATAAAGGAGTACTGATAATGTTTATTGTAATATTTAACATGAAGAATTTTGATAACTTGGATAATTGTTACTTATTATTATTTTTATTTTTATTTTTATTTTTATTTATTTATTTATTTTTCATCTAAAGAAAAATAAAGTAAAATCCTCCATAATTTAATTAAATGTGTCATCTTGGTAAAATTACACATAAAAACTAAAACCATGTTCATGTAAAAGTCTAAATGCAGGTATAAAATGTGAAAGTCCATAATGCGATTTTGCAAATAAAAAAAAAAAAACTTCAGATGTGCTAGGATGATATTCATAATAATAATAATTAACAAAAATATTGTTGTTTTTTTTTTTTTTTACTGGAGCTATCAAATGAATGTCAGTCAGATTTTCTCCATATTATATAGATAGATAGATAGATAGATAGATAGGGTTTCATTATTTTATTAGACTTTTATCAAATAATAATAATGTATTAAAAGTGCTGAGAATCAGTGCATCGTCGTTTATGGAAAACCTTATATTTTAAAAAAAAAGTTTGTATGAAAATTTGCAAAATGTATACAGTATATCCTAGAAGCAACAACAAATCCGAAACATCACATTTTATTAGATTAGTGTGATTTTATTTAGCCAAAAGGTTCATAATTTAGGTCACCAGTCAGACCTGTTGATCTGCTGCAATATCTTATAATAATAAAATAATAATAAATTCTCAATTCAATTCAGTTCAATTCAAATGATTTGTATAGCGCATTTGTATAACAATAGACAGCAGCTTTACTGAAGTAAAGAAACAGAGAAGAAAAATGATAAAGTTTAAAGTTAAGTAACTATTTTATCTCTATTTTAGGGATAAAATACAAAACCTTACAGGCATAAAGTGGCTAGATGTCTGAATTTTTGTCAGTAATAACCTGAAAGCCAAGAATAGTGAATGTGTTCAGTTGGTTGTGTAACGTCTTCGAGTCTTGTGATAAATTGTGTTGATTTTGCCACATCATTCATCTCTCATTGTATTGGACGTTTAATATGCCGTGTCTGTCTGTGACACTAGTACAGATTGTAACTCAAAAAAACTATTCATGACCACTTCATCCCAAATATGTATAAAGATACCTGGGCTTTTCTGGTGTTTAGTTAGGAAAAGCAGAAGTCTTCTGAGAGCACAAACCCATACAGTGTTGTACAGTGTGAATGCATAGTCACATGTGCTGAGAGAAATTCGTGCTGGTCACATGTGGGAAAGAAATTTAGCTTAACCTTTAAACGATGATGATCGATAACCGTGGAGTCGAGAAGAAAACATCCAGCAACTGTGGCAATTAATTATAATGTCTTTCCCAAGAACAGTGCAAGTATGAGGAATTCATAGGGCAATGAAAGCTTCACTGTGCTGTCCAGCAGGCTGAAATGTGGTAGCTAACATAACTTAATAAGGTATGATGAACCAGATTGCTAGTTAAAGGGATATAACATGTGATTTTAGATGAAAATA
Source organism: Hemibagrus wyckioides (assembly GCF_019097595.1). NCBI lineage: Eukaryota > Metazoa > Chordata > Actinopteri > Siluriformes > Bagridae > Hemibagrus > Hemibagrus wyckioides. The sequence continues at coordinate 15,271,941 of NC_080738.1, read as the reverse complement.
ACACACATTGGGGTAAGCGGGTTAAACAGATGCATTCTGTTGCACCATGATGAAGCATGTTGAGTTTAAATTCAATTCAATTCATCCATCCATTTTCTATACCCGCTTTTTTATCCTAATTAGGGTCACGGGGATCTGCTGGAGCCTATCCCAGCACACATTGGGTGAAAGGCAGGGGTACACCCTGGACAGGTTACCAGTCCATCACAGGGCCACACATATAGACAGACAACCACACACACTCACACTCACTCCTATGGGCAATTTAGAATTACCTAATGTACATGTTTTTGGACTGTGGGAGGAAACTGGAGTACCCGGAATAAACCCACGCAGGCACAGGGACTCCCCTTTGCAAAGGCCCCTGCCTGTTCAAACCCGGGATTCGGACCCAGGAGCTTCTTTCTGTGAGGCAACAGTGCTAACCACTAAGCCAGGGTGCTGCCCTCAATTCAATTCAATTCAATTTATTTGTATAGCGCCTTTTACAGTGGACATTGTCTCAAAGGAGCTTTAAACTATTTTATCCCTAATATGTAGCTATGTACCAAATGTAAACTTTTCTTGTATGTGTTGGCCTGGAGTAGTGCAGTATTTTGTTCTTCTTGTTGTTTTTTATCATGTCTGGTCACTGAAATCCATAGCTAGCTATAGACATATTATAAGCCCTGGGTCTATACCTAACAATATAAATCTGTTATGTAAACTGCAGCGAGTTTAAAGAATCCAGTCCCTACTGAGAACATGACTGTTGCCAAAAATAAATGTTACCGACTACAGTTTCTTTCTGTCCCGCTATTTCCCCCAAGCGAGAACTTGCATCATCTCCATGTCTTTTTTTTTATTTTATTTTGTTTTTAAATAAACCCTATATACAGTATGCCATTAATTTCTAACTCTGCCGATGACTTGATTATTCCTACCTACACACTGCTCTTCTTTACAGCTAGAACCCTAAGGCCAGGCTGTAATAATCCATACTCTTTATAATATTAATCCTGTGTTGTGGTTTTTTTTTAAAGTGTCCTGGTTAATAATATTTTTGAAAAAGTCCATGATGATAAAGATTTATCATGAAAAAACGATTAACGGCACACGTGTAGCAGTGTAACCGAACGTGTTCAACTGTCTCAGACCTGTTTCTCACAAATTCCTCGAACGTCACAGAAATTCAGCTTTCATCAGCATGAGACATGAGGTTTGTGAGAGGAGGTCATGTGACTGAAACTGTGCTGCCGGTCATGTGACCAGAGTGACCTTTATAAAACTTTCTCACTGGAAAATAAAGATCCTTGATGACAGTTAGGCAAGGAAGGAGGAAGCATGAATGCCTTTCCAACTGTGTGTGTGTGTGTGTGTGTGTGTGTGTGTGTATACATGCTCGAGAAAGAGAGAGAGAGTCTTTTTGTATTCCCTGTTGTTGATCCTCTTAGTACAACTAGACATTTTTGGTACGTGTAGCTCAGTATCATCTTTTATGTGTGTGTGTGTGTTTGTGTGTGTGAGCACACAAGAAGGAGAGAGAGAGTCTTCCTGTATCCCCTTTTTTGATTCCCCTAATAGAACTATTTTCTGGTATGTGTAGCTCGGTATCATCCACTAAGTGTGTGTGTGTGTCTCCCTCTGTGCAGCTCTACATGTCAGCACAAGGCCAGATGCAGAGCTGCCTTTGTAATATGTGTGTGTACATACTGCTGTCATGGTTTATTTTTAAAAGCTCCAGGGGATTTGTCATCTTATCTCGGCCATTTGTCCGCCATTTCAAAAGACAAAAAGGCTTAGCGTCAGAAACGGCTGTCGGAGACAAGCGTGTGTGTGTGTGTGAGTGTGAGAGAGAGAGGGAGAGAAAATCAGAGTCTGACAAACTGCTTTCACTCATCTCAGCATTAAGAAGCAACTCAAGAACTTGCTGATGAATGGTTACACAAAACACTGTGACATAATAATCTCTCCTGTGATTAAAGTAAAGATTCATGAACCATACCTGGTGATGTTTAGTATTTATACTTAATCTAATCCTTAATCTATATCCTACATTACTAATGAATTCTCCATTCTGATTGGTCAGAATCTATCGAATCATTTCTACCGTAATGCGCTTGGACTCTGCCGCGTGTTGTCCCCCCGTCTCACCACCTCAGTGCACATTTTCCCATCTAGCAGCACAGTCTGCCATGTTACCCTTATATAACAGCAGCACTTAGAGTAGGTCCAGCTGCAAAGTTTATATTAATGCTCTATTTCTAATGTGTTTTCGTTTCCATTTTAACAGCTCATACGCCGGTGGGCGACTACACCTAGATAAACAGATTGATTCGGTGATGTTTGCCGGAAGGAGAAGCTTATGTCGCATTTATGAAAGGAGTCTCCAGAATCAGTGCTTTACACCGATCAGCCATAACATTATGAGCGGTGAGAGGGGAAGTGAATAAGACTGATGATCTCCTCATCATGGGTGGGATATTTTAGGCTGCAAGTGAAAATTTTGTCCTCGTAGTTGATGCGTTAGAAGCAGGAAAAATGGACAACTGTAAGGATTTGAGTTTTGAGTTTGATGAAGGGCCAAATTGTGATGGCTAGACCACTGGATCAGAGCATCTCCAAAACTGCAGCTCTTGTGGGGTGTTCCCAGTCTGCAGTGGTCAGTGTCTATCAAAAGTGGTCCAAGGAAGGAACAGTGGTGAACCGGTGACAGGGTCATGGGCGGTCAAGGCTCATTGATGGATGTGGGGAGCGAAGGCTGGCCCATGTGATCCGATCCAACAGATGAGTTGCTCAAACTGCTGAAGAAGTTAATGCTGGTTCTGATAGAAAGGGGTCAGAATACACAGTGCATGATGGGTCAGGGCTGTTTTGGCAGCAAAAAGGGGGAACTGATGTAATATTAAGCAGGTGGTCATAACGTTATGGCTGATCGATGTATATACAGTGGTCCCTCTTGATCTCAGGGCCGCTGTCGTCGATGATTTCCTTCTCACAGCACTTTTATTTTATTCCTTCCATACTGAGTAATGTAAGCTGTGTTTACCTATCCAGCTCACTGCTCCATGTGAGTGCGCGGCGTTATTCACTGCTCAGTTTTCAGTTTGACGCAATGTTGGGATTTTCAGTGATATTTGATAAAGCTGTGAAGGAAATTACTCATTGTTTTTTTCTTTGTCTAGGTTTCAGTGTTAGCGTGCTTCAACACTGTATCAAATGCTTCATGAGACTTTTTTTTTTTTTTTATGAACGACTGATTGAAACTATATATTTTGATTCAGAAATCAATTTCAGGTGGACATCATTTGTGGTAGCTAGCTAAATCTTTATTACGCCCAGGGGTCCATGTTTCCCGGTTGCCTAGCAACAGTGTTTTCACAACTTAAAGGTATTGAAGAATGAGCAGAGTACGATATAGATTGAGCCAAACTAGTCTAGTGAGGGTCTAATGTGAGAGGTGAGACAGCTACAGTCTCTCTCTCTCTCTCTCTCCTTCCCTCCCTCCCCTTTTCTCTGTGAGCGTCTCTCTGCCAAGTTGAAGTTCTCTGAGAGCATCTCTCTCACTCCCTAAGTGTCTGTCTCTCTTTCTGTGTCACTTTCTTTAAGTGTCTGTCTCTCTTTCTCTTTGATTCTCTTTGAGTCTTAAGGAAGTGAGGAAGACTCTCTCACTTACTCTTTCTCTCTCTTTTCTGTATACACACACACACACTTAGATCTCTCTCTCTCTCCCCTTTCTCTCCCTCTCTCTCTCCCCCTTTCTCTTGTACTCTCTCTCTCTCTCTCTCTCTCTCTCTCTCTCTCTCTGCCTGTCTCTTTTTTGCTGTGTGTGTGTGTGTAACGTGTGTGATTTGATCAGCTGTTGCGTGTGTGTGTGTTTATTGTATACTCTTCTGCCTCTCTTCTGAGGGTTTCTACATCAGTATAAACGTTTGTGTACTGCAGTGTTGCTTTAGAAATAAACAGTTGGTTATATAATATAAATGAGCTCAGTGCAGTGTGTTGGTTTGTAACTTGGTGAACAGTAAGCTGCAGTGTGTTGCATACAGTAATGGGTAAAACTCTGAAATCCGCCATTCAGCGTGAAACTCTTGTTTCATCATATCACACTGTTTACAGAGTGTGTGTAGATTCAGAAGAGTTACAGCCGTTTTCCTTCTTATCACGTCTGCGGCGTCTCACTGCACTGTGCACTTCCCGTGTGTGTGTGTGTGTGTAGGTCAAATATACAGATGATATTTGTGAAATATGACTTGTGTAACGTTCATTGTTGTAGAGAGTGTGTGTGTGTGTGTGTGTGTGTGTTTTTTAATCTTCTCCTCACCCTCAATCTGTGTTGTAACAGTGAGCATGCATGACCTCAGCAAGAAAAAACCCCTTTTATGGTCATGAGTCATACGGGGAAGAGAGAGAGAGAGAGAGAGAGAGAGAGCGAGAAAGAGAGAGAGAAAGACAGAGAAGGAAAGAGAGACTGAGCGAAATAAGGCATGAGACACCCCTGACTCCACAGCTGAGGTTTAGGAGTAGGTTGATCAGGTGTGTGTGTGTGTGTGTGTCCAGCCAAGCAGTAAACTAAAGTGAGTGTTAGAACAGTTTCTGGTTCAGCACACATACCTCCATATACAGAGGTAAACAATTAATAGCAAACATGCTTGAGAGAGAGAGAGAGACAGAGAGAGAGAGAGAGAGAGAGAGAGAGAGAGAAAACCCAGAGAGAGAGAGAGAAAAAACCCAGTGAGAGAGAGAGAGAGAGAGAGAGACAGAAAGGGACAAGAAAACCCCAGAGAGTGGGAGAGAGAGATAAATATTTATAATCATTCAAATTCCTGGATCTTTCTGTACTTTGGATAATAAATAATCTGGAAACTTCCCCATGTTCTTCGCTAATGTTCCCTAAAGCAAAAGGTGATATGAGTTGGATTTCAGTATATAATGTACTGTTTGGGCAAGATTCGATTCCCTGTGTACAATAAGTTATACTGCTGAAGGATGACTTTTGCCATCTCTCTAAAAATTTCTTCTGGTCCTTTTCTAGGAAATAAAATCCAGCATAATTGTTACAGACATTTGTTGAGTTGTAAAAATGACTGACATGGTCTCTAGTCTCGGGGTTTCTCAGTATTTAGCCAAATTATCATAATCATAAAAAGATTGCATGCAGTTTCAGCAGATAATAATGAGTGAAATAATGAGGAAAATGATTTTAAGGTTTTTTTTGTTTTTTTTTGCGAAGAACTGATGCTTTACTAATACTAAATTTACTAAAAAATAAAATACTCTCAAATTTAATAATGCTCAAATAGATTTTCTGAATCTGAAGGTTTGAACCTTGCATCTAGCTTGACAGCCAGTTCTGCGAAGCAAATAAATATCCATGTTATATTGTGTTATACAATAACACAATGATTGTTTGATGCATTTAGAGCATTAGCATCATCTGCAGCATTTTCATCAAAAAATAGTAGCTTCGATTCAGTTCGTTTCCAAGTTTGATGTGTGCGGTATTGCGAAAATGCCTTCACTCATTATGACATTTTGTGTCGCCGGGTATCATTAAGCCGCTCTCATATCCTGCTCCTTGTAATAAACAGCTCTTGTGTTCACTGAAGTTGTGATTTCACAGCTGTCCAAACCAAGTGCTAAACCCCCTCCTGGAACTAAGCGATAGATTCCCCAGCTCAAATTCAGATAAGAGAGATGAGATGATAAGTGTGAGAGCTTCTAAACTGGCCAAACTAATAAGGGCCACCAGTTGCTAGGTTGTCTCTGTTTGTTTTGATGTGTCACTGGTGGCTGATCTCACTCAGGTCTTCGCTCCGATTGAACCTGGAGAGTAGAGCGTGGATCAGTGGGTAGACGTGAAAGAAATGGTTTAAAGGACATAAATATGAGACTAGGGTCAGTTTCTGTAAATCATTTAAGATAAAATAAATCTTTTTCTCACTATTCTTTATCAACAGAATGTCAGACATGGGCTTGTCACATCATCTTTATAGAATTTGTTTGACATCACAGTCATGATGCTGATAAATTTCTGAAACATTTGATGTAGGTTAGATAACAACTGACTCGTTGAGTCTAAGCTAGTCATATACATGACTCTGTGATGACTCCCTTTCTGAACAAACACTCCATATATAAGTTTTCTCTATTATTTCAAGTCTATATGGCACTTTGTATTTAAACAGTGACTGGAATATTAAAACTCTGATTTAAATAAAATAGGCTGGAGCTGTGTAAACTATGCATGCTTTCCCATACTGTACTGTATACTACCGAGGTAAACAATGAATAACAAACATGCTTAAGGGAGGCAGTGAAAAAGAGAGACTGAGAGGTAGGGAGAGAGGTAGAGAGAGACAGAGAGAGAACCCGGAGGGGGGGGGAGAACGAGAGAGAGGGAGAGAAAGCGCAAAAACCCAGTGAGAGAGAGGGAGAGAGAGAGGGAGAAGACCCAGGGGGGGTGGTGGTCAGAGAGACAACCCAGAGAGAGGGGTGAGGGAGAGAAAGAAAGAGAGAGACGGAAAGAGACAGGAAAACGCAAGATATAGGTTCATATTTATAATCATTCAAATTCCAGGATTTTTCCAGGACCAGAACTGTGCAATCTATGCATCTTTTGCCATACTGTATACTGTAAATCGAACCCTGGTGAGTTTACCCCTTCTGGTGTGGTATGTTAAGGCATGTTTGATCAATAACCCTGAGAACCAGTCAACATCCAATTCTGAATTGATCCATCTGCAGAAAATCATCATGTGTGTTATGTCACAAAGCCTTCTTCAGCATTTTCTGCTGAATGTAACAACAAATAAAAAAAAACATCGAATCATCTGTAATATCAGTTCTCTGTCTTCACCGCACAGGTTCGGACTCTGTTCGTCAGCGGTTTGCCGCTGGACATCAAACCCCGTGAGCTTTACCTGCTGTTCAGACCTTTTAAGGTGAGTTACACTAAGAATCCAAACCAAGCACAGAGATGAACAGTCCAAGAGGAGGACTCTAATATAATTTCTAATAGAATATTGGCTCGGTTGCTAGACAGGCTAGTCATTTTAACTGTAACCTTTGAAGGATGCTAGCAATTAGGAAGTGATCAGATAAGTGTTTTGCCACTTAATCAGTAAGCTTAAATACTGTAAGTGAATTTTTACTGAATCTGTTGCCTCTTTGGTAAATATTTCATGGCAGGGTTTCAGGGTTGGCTTGTTTTATTTTATTTTGTATTCCAATATCTGCGCAACATTTGAATATTAATATTTCTATGTTTTATAATACTGATCCCAAATCAATAGCTTTTAAAAAATATCAGAGATAGAATTAATATAGATCACTGGATATAGATTTTTACTTTTGTCTGTAAATATGCATCTTGAGTGATGTATTATGAGAATAAACCTTACACTTTGGTACAGTTCCTTTATCTGTATTAGAGGTCTTTATGATGATGATGTTTTTTTTGTCTTAGGGATATGAAGGTTCGCTGATTAAACTTACATCGAAACAGGTGAGATACTGAGAGGTGACTTGTCTCAATCTATGAATCGTTAGGTATCCTGCACATGTGTGAAATATCACATATAAGGATCATATGTGCTCACTGAGCACTTGGTAGATTGTTCTTTAACAGATTATCATAATAATAACTCTAATACTCTGGCAAATACTAGGGTTTGGACACAGACTTGGGGACAGCTGGCTTGAAATACAGCGAAAGCACAGCTGTGGTTGCTTATTTTGCTGTTTGTGTTTCTGCGTGTGTTTGTATTAGTGTTGCTTGTCCCATTTAGTTTTGATTGACAAATTCCCCCAAGGATCTACAGAAGGTTTCTATATCTGACTCTAGAGGATCACACTTGCACATCGACACCGTACACACTTCTGATGTGCAAATTAGCAGAGATGGTGTGTGTGTGTGCAGACAGAACGAGGGCATTCGGAGTTCATTCACTGCATTATTCAAGTAATAAATCGACATTATGCACGGTCTTTTTACCCGACCTTCGTACAGCATTGTTTTAGTAACCACAAAGTCTTTTATCGGAACAAAATAGAGCTCAGAATACAGTGTGTGAACCTTCTAAGCTTTTACGCTTCATCTATTTCGGCAATTTTCTCTCATCCGAGTGCTTGATTTAACCCTTCAAAGTCACCGGGTTAGTCGTACAGTCGTAACTCTCACATTAGGTTCCTCTTTGTTTCTGAATAATTCTTACTGAGAAATGAATCATAATCAGCAAGAGTACTCCGTTTAATGGCATTGTCTATATTTGTAGCTGAAAACTCATTCACCAACAGCTTTGCAAACGATAATCAAGATAACGTTGATTATCTGTATCTGTTTAAATTTATGTCGCACAGTTATGTGCCTACTAGAGGTCATTTTTATGTTTTTGCTGAGTGTTTCTCTTCATTTCACAGCTGAAGAAGTGAATGAGTGTTTCACATCCAAAAGTGCGCTTATCAACCCAAAACACCAGGAAGTAGGAACATCACTGACTTCCTGTGAAGGGGGAAAAAAACCCCTTCGGTCTGTCCATCAGAGGTTTCACAGAACAGTCTGCACGTGTGTGTGTGTGTGTGTGTGTGTTAGTGTTATAGCAGGAGGAGATGACAGCAATAATGTAAATCAGTCGATTCCAGGCCTCTCAAGAGGCACAAAGAGATCACCATATATAGCAGTATGGCTCAGTGTCACTATTAATAACAGCCCTGAGTTCCTTCACAAGGGAGCAAGGAAGTGTGTGATAGAAAGAAAGAGAGAGAATTAAGGGAAAGTGTGGGTAAGAGAAGAGAGCAGAAAAGGGTATGTGTGTGTGTGTGAGAGAGAGAGAGAGAGGAAAGACAAAAAAGGGTATGAGTAAGTGACCAGAAAAGACAGAGAGAAACAGAGGGAGAGAGGAAATATGTGCATATATCTATCTCTCCCTCTCTCCCTCTTTCTAGGGAATGAACTCGGAATGGCCTCATCCTCCCTGCACATATTTTTTCCCCCCTGTTCATCTCTCTGACACAAACACACATGCTTGTTTTGCTACTCATCTGAGGACCTTCCACTGAAATAATTATTGCTTAATCTATACCTCTAACCCTAACGTCAGTATCCTTAAACACGGTAACCAATTCTTTTTTCCAAATAAAAGTTTCAGTGGGGACCAGCCAGATGTCCCAACAAGCCAAAAATGTCAGATGTGCCTAATCTTTGACCCCATTATGCAGCGTTATTGTACATTTCAAAACCACAAGGTCACATTCCTGTCGTTATGTGAGCATATCCTAACAAAATTAATTTTCCGTTTCATTCTAACCCTGTTCTGTCTGTCCTCGTCTCTGTTTGTTCTCCGCTCTGTAGCCGGTCGGATTTGTGAGCTTCGACAGCAGATCAGAGGCTGAAGCAGCCAAGAACGCCCTGAATGTAAGTATGGTTTTGCGTGACATTTTCTCGTACCAACACCACACTCACTGCCATGGCACTAACCTAGTCCACCACCTAAACAATATCTGGTTAGTAATGATCTTGGGGTGGTAAAGTATATGCATCCACTATATATCAAGTCTAACCCACTATACAGTATATCAAGTCTAACTATAATTTCCCAAACACAGCACAGTGACTAGTTTAGCCTCTCTGTGTTCCTGTGTTAGTTCTCTGTAGATTCTGTACACTTCTTTGATGTGTGTGTGATCGATGTGTGTTGAAGTATGCTGTGTTTGAAAGCAGCAGGGAGCCGGGACAAATTAACACGGTGTAGAATCTCATTACAGCTCTGTGGATTCTTCCGGGTTGCTCGAGACTTTAAGCACAAGAGCCTTCATAATCTTACTCAATACCACTCGATCCATGAGAACTGGGACGTTACTTTCGGTAATACAGATGAGCGGACTAGAATACGCCCCTGTGGGACACCTACTGTATTTACTGTATATAGCAACCACGTGGAAGCAGCACAGTGCGCGAAATCATGAAGGTGTTGGCCAAGAGCATTAGTTAATATTCTAACTTTGACCGTGGCCTGGTTGTTGATACCAGATGGGCTTGTTTGAGTATTTTAGAAACTGGTATTTTGACACACAGCAGGTTCTCTAGAGTCTTTAGAGTTTGCACAGAATAGTGCGAACAACGAAAAAAAAAACCCGAGCGCTAGATGTCGAAATGCATTGTAGATGAAAAACCTGATTGGAGAATGAACAGATTGGTTTGAGTCAACAGAATTCAAATAACCAGAATGCACAACATTTCGAGGTTTGAAGTGGTTGGGATGCAACAGATCATATATCAGATCCCACTCCTCTCAGCCAAGAACAGGAGGTTACATGGTTGCATGAGGTTTCCATGTCCTATCCACAACTGTGTGTATTTAGAGTGTCCGGTAAAGTTCTTTTCTTTTCCTGCCTTCGTATGTGACAACTGAGACGAGAGAAGTTGAGGAAATGAATAAGGTGCGTATGTGTGTTTGCAATCCTCTTATGCCGAGTTGACTTTGTGTTCAAAGCGCCTGAGGCGACATTTCTTTCATTACAGACCACGTCTTTGTTGGATATGAAGTGGCCTATTGTTTATGCTCCGTATAGTTTCATGTCTTATTTCTGAAATTCAGAGGAAAAAACACGATGTGGTTATTTTAAGCGTGTTTTTGTCGGGCCACAGCGCAGATGTCTAATATTGATTCTGAGCATGCTGGTAGCCACAGCGACCCGGCCAACATTCTTCTTCGGTGTTTGCAGAGACAGTCTGATTGCGTGTTCTGTCTGTCTGTAACTCGGGCTTTTCTGTCTGAGCAAATGACTTTTCGTCTTAAAAAGAGCGGAGTCAATAGAGAGGATGATAATATACTATCAGTCTGGGAATATACTATAGACTATACTGGTACATACAATGCCATGAAATCTGCTTCTTTATAATCAGATTTTTTAAAAGGAATAAATCTGAAAGAACGTTTCAGTTTTTCATTGAGGCATAGTAAGTGGATAGTCGCGTTGAACTGTGCGTTAAAGGAAAGTGACAAATAACTGACTGAAGCCTGTTTCTCTCCTCAGTGCCACAACACTATTTGTGAAGATGCTGGCAGTGTGTAAAGCATGTCTGGATTGTAGCATTAACACATACCTTCAGATGCCATACAAACAGCTGGTTACTAACAAGAGGCTTCTTACTGAGCTAAAGATACGATACTACGTGAACCTTTGTACTGTTGCGTCCTGTATGTAGCAGAAACTGTTCTAGTTGGTTCATATATATATATATTTAGATTGCAGAGTACTGTGTAATATAATATTTATTATTAAATCCCCAGTATGTCATCATGTCAGTGTAAGTGATGATGAACGGCGTCCTCTTGATGGTAGGTGGAATTCTGAGAAGGGTGCAAACTACACCACCATCTATATAAAATGGAATTCTGCTTTGCGATGGACATGAACATGATTCTAAAGAAATAAACACGAGAAGCAGAGAGAGAGAGTGTAAAACTACATATCATTAATTTTGCATTTATTCTTTACGGTTCTTTCTTTCAGTCGCTGTACCATGTTTTGACGGATTTTGTATTTATATCGATATATTTGCTCGGAATATTCCCAGGGATTTTCAGACACCCTGTACGCCGATATGTAGATTACATTATTACCCAACCTACTGGGACTACTGATAATGAAAGAGGCATGAACAGTGTCTCTGGTTGCTTAACAATATGTGTGTGTCAGAGCTTTTCTCCTTTGGCCATTTCTAAAGGGAGTTCGCTTCGACCCGGAGATTCCCCAGACTTTACGGCTGGAGTTCGCCAAAGCCAACACCAAGATGGCCAAGAGCAAACTGGTAGGGACGCCCAACCCCCCTCCGTCTCAGCAGAGCCCTGGCCCGCCCTTCATCAGCCGGGAAGCTTGTAAGTAACACACACACACACACACACACACACACTTACACACATCGCTGATAAGATCACCGGCCCCCCAAACTGCACCCGTAATCAGTATCACTGTTAGTGTTCCCATTCCAATGAATTTGTCTGAGATAAAAGGTCTGACTGGGAGAGAAGTTGGGAAACACCCTGTATAATGCAGGTCATGTGGGTTAGTTTTGCTTTAGTAACACTAAACAATGATTCCTTTCAGTCCTTTCTCTAATTTGTAGTAGTGTTGTCAAGATACAGATAAACATTATTGTTGCTTTTACGTGTACCAGGTTTGGATTGTGAATCCAGTTACACCAAAAAATTTTTTTCGTTATACAGGAACACGATACTGTGATACCTGTTGCTCACTAGATCCTCATTCTTTAGGAACTAGTAACTGGGGGAAAAAAAACCTCTTTAGATATTTACGTAAAATGTTCTCTTAACCATTTTAATATATATAGCAGAAATGATTCCATTTTATAGCACTTGATCGAGCGATCCCTTTGTTCTGAGACAGGATTTGTAGCGAACAGAGCGAAATTTAAAACCCTTCCTCACCTCAGAAATATTTCGACATGTCTAACGTGATAATTGCTTAAAGATCTCCCGGCATGACACGTCTGTATGTGACTCTCTCTGCGGTGAACATTGACTGTACTGATAAAATATTCGACCTTTTTTCTTCATTACTTAGTTTCACAATCTAATTTTTAACTTGTGTATATTGAGGTTTGCTCTCTGGATCTTTTATCCATTAGTACATTTCCCTTAATGGGATTTTCCTCATGACATCCGTCATCTCTGGGATTTTGACTTTTTTTTTTTTGGGTATCACACACACACACACATGTACACATACACATGCTTATTTTAATCCAGTGCTAGCTTGGATGCTTTATTTTCTGTAATCATGTTTACACTAATGATAGTTTTCAGTTACAGTGACTGTCCCAATATTTATGATTATGTACTTTCAGGTTAATTAGATACAAGGTACAAGTTGATTTAAAATGAAAATCACGTTATAAACTCCAACCAAGCATCCTGCGTTTCAACGGAAACGACGTCCTGGCTATAAAGAGACGAATAAACACACCCAGACACATTCTGCCTGTGTGTTCAGGTTTAGTGACTAATCCTTATCTAAAATCTGCTGGAGGTACGTAAAGACATCCCCTTTGCGGTCCCTGAGCAAAAAATATGGAAGGAAATGATTATCAGAGAACATAACGTAACGGGACACCACTCTGTGAGAGAGAAATGCTGATAATTAATGTAGGATAGTGTTCTGCACTACATTCTGTTCCTGATAATTGTGTCAGATAACGTTGCTTCATGTCAGAGGATACTTACAAGAACGAAACCGAATCATTGTGTGTGTAACATATTACAGATCGTCTTGTTTGAAGTTGTTGGCACTTCTGGGATTTACCACACTGCATGAACACACACACGCTACAGTTTTACTCATATAGACTAATTTAAAACCACTGATAAAGCCCACCCATATGTGTGTAAGTGAGTCAGAGCACTCGGTGTACTACCAGTGTGTGTGTGTGTGTGTGTTTCTGTGTGTACGTCTCAGTCTTGTTCCCATTGTGCTTCCAGATGAGCTCACAGTTCCTGGTCTGTATCCTAGCAACCCTGACGTGTGGGCATCATACCCGCTGTACCCCGCTGACCTATCACACACCCTTGCGCCCGCTTTCACCTACCCCTCCTCCCTACACACTCAGGTAACACACTCACCACACGCACCCCTGCAGATCTGTACAGCAGAGTCTAGAAAGTCTAGAGCACTCCTAACATTAAACACTAATCTCTGCGAATCTCTAAACAAGTCACACATGATGATAACCCGATTAGTACACTCCTGTTTGTTTGTCTGTTGTAAGATGTTCTTGGGCATTGGTGCTACTTTTTGCGCATCCAGCATCTGCTCCATAATCACACCTGCACAGGTGTCCCTTCTACTGTAAATTGCACTGGAGTGTACTGACTGAGCATTTTCACACCTGCTAAATGCACACACACACACACACACAGTTAATGCTGGTTCTGATAGAAAGGGGTCAGAATACACAGTGCAGGACAGGTCAGGGCTGTTTAGCAAAAAGGGGGACCAACACAATATTAGTCAGGTGGTCATAATGTTATGCCTGGTCGGTGTATAAGAATGTCATTTATGTTTAAAGAAGAATATTCTTGAACACATGCATAGAGATTATTGTTTTATTGGTGTCTGGTTTTGATTATACAGCTATGTAAAAATACAAGTTTTTAGATGTGTTGGTTTTAATGATTTTCATGAAGAAAGAAAATGCCATGATGCAAGCAGTCAATTGTTCATACTGAACACTGAAACCTAATCTACCTACTTTAATCATAAACCTTCATCAGAGGTTACTGCACACTTCAACACACCGACCCCAAGCTACATCTAATGAACCCCAAACCACCTTTTACTCTTCTGCTTTCTTAACCTCCAGCGGAATTTGATTATCCCTCCATCTTCGATGACGCATCACATCTGCAAATCACATGCTTTGACGCAAGCCTTGGATGAAAACGTTGTTGCGTGTGAGGTTTAATGTGCAATCCATTAAAACCACACACAACACTTTTATTCAGGCGGTACCTGCTTTAGTGATGTTTTTTTTGAAGTAGGTTCATATCGATCAGGGAGAGAGGAGGATCAAGAGAGAGTTTTATTTTTTTTTTTCCAGATTTTCTGTTTTAAGTCATAGCGTTTCAGCTCCACTAAAATTCATGAGGCCTACATTTTTCCTTACACTTCATACACCTATGACTGATCCAGATTACATCAGTCGAAGGTTTGTCTAAAATAAATAAGCATTTCCCTCTGATGTGTAAAAGTCTGAGTAAGGCGAACCAAACTAAACTTATCTCACAGGTTCACAAATGCTACAGAGACGCCGGTTATCTCCGGACTCGCTTTCCTGACACAGCTCATTTGCGTGTAGTGATGCTGATAAAACTCCGTAAAAGTCCAAGTGCAGAGACAGCTGGGAGCAGAAAATAACGAGTGGTCAGAAAAACAGCTGAAAGAAAACAGTGGAAGTTTTTCTGTGCAAATCTATTTAATATCATTTACATAGTAATAAGTGAGTAATAATAAATTCTTCATGAGTTAAGGCATTTGTTTATGCCTAAGATTACTTTTATTTGACTTGGGTTTGTGTAGGCTTTCTTTCTTTCTTTCTTTCTTTCTTTCTTTCTTTCTTTCTTTCTTTCTTTCTCTCTCTCTCTCTCTCTCTCTTTCTTTCTCTCTTTCTTTCTTTCTCCTTTCCTTCCTTCCTTCCTTCCTTCTGTCTGTCCATCCACCTGTCCGTCCTTCCTTCTTCCTTCCTTCCTTCCTCCCTCCTTCCTTCCTCTTCCTCCTTCCTTCCTTCCTTCCTTCCTTCCTTCCTTCCTTCCTTCCTTCCTTCCTTATTTACTTACTGCCAATAGTTGCCAAAAATTACTGGTTTTCACTAAATGTTCTGGATGGTTCTCTTTGTCCCTGAGCTAATAAAGTAGCATGAGAATTTGTTTTTGGTAGAAACTCCAAGCCACTTCTATAAATCTGGATAAGGGGATCTGCTAAATGCTGTTAATGTAATTATACAATGTAAACATGACAGTATAGTACAGATATAAAAGTGCATAAATCCATGCAAAAGATATGATTTGATTTGTTCATTTGGAATCGCTTGTTCAAAAGATTTCCAAAGAAATCCATTCGTAATCCAGCTTGATAAACGAAGCCCAACGATGGCGAAGCAGACGTGGAGCTGCTCAATGGCGCAAGCATGCAAACCGAAATCATAAAAGTCTGACAACAGATGTTGTCTTGGTGGAATAATAAATACAGACATTAGGAAAAAAACACCATGGCCTTTAAGCATGATGGAAACCAAAGTACAGATTTATCATTAAATCTAATTTACATCTCATTTACTGACAGAAAAAAGGGGACACGCCCCCTTCACTAGAATTGACCTGAATAGAACAATATGATTAAAACACGGCAGGTTTAGTGTGTATGTGTGTGGGGGGTGTGTGTGTGGGTGTGTTTGCAGCTGCTTGCAATAGCATTTCACTAAGGCATACTGCTGAAAATCAAATTAATGTAATTGATTTATTAGTTGAGCATGTTGTAAAACTCTCCTATGGTTTTAACCCCCGCTTAGATCCGTTGGCTCCCTCCAGCAGACGCTCAGGGCTGGAAGTCCAGGCAGTTCTGCTGAAATACATGTAAGTAACAAACACAGGCATACGCACAGCACTCACACATTTGCAAGGTCCAGCCAATCTACAGTTTTTTTTTGTTATTTGTGTTCTTGCTACCAAAACATGAGCGATCTGGCGCTCATTTGTTTGCTCTCGCACCCTCAAACACACAACCCAGTCACAATCCCACTGATATATAAGGAGACAGGAACAGGGCTTGTTAGAATCTGCAGGGGTCTAATGGGTGGATGTGGGTTTATGAGCCCGTGCCAAACACACCCATACACTCATGCAGACATGCTCCAAACAAATCCCAGTCTAGTGTGCAGAGTCAAATAAATACAGAAGTGCCTCTACAGCCATTTGGTTTTTTCCATCAGATAGCCCGACTCATTTCTCTGGTTAATTGTCACACACTCCAGGCCACATTAGGGCGTTTGTAGACGGAACTTCCTGTTTGCCAGAGGGCTATAACTGGACTATCGCTGGCTTGAGCACAGTTTGATGTAGCGGATCTACTAAACTTGGGCCATTTCCACTGTGTTTGTGAGAAACTACGCAACAAAAAAACATCCTTATAGAATTCCACACATCGACAGACTTATCACCGATCTCCTCTGAGAATACCATACGGGTTCAACTTCCCCAGCCCGCCAATTACTGGCACCACCCACCAAAGCGCCACCATGTACAGTCATTATTGGCTATAACCACTTCCTGGTTTCAGCCAAAGGTGGACCCAGTCACCCCTGAAGGTTAAATCATTTAAAATCCATTATGTTTACTCATTACCGTAAAAAAAAGAAAAAAAATGCATTCGTATTTTCCAAGAAACAGTGTGGTGTTTGTGTGAATTTATATGAATTAATATGAACAATTTATTTACATTTATGGCATTTGGCAGACACCCTTATCTTGACTATCTCATTTATGCAGCTGAGCAGTTAGGGGCCTTGCTCAGGGGCCCAGCAGTGGCAGCTTGGTGGATCTGGGACTTAAACTCAAAACCTTCTGATCAGTCCACCAGCACCTTAGTCACTGAGCTACCACTTCCTCTCATTTATGTTTACTCCACCTCATGGCTTTTACGCAACCGTTCGTTAACATGCATCCGATTTACAGATGTGATGTTATCATGTCATATTTCCACATGACATTTACTACTCACTGAGCCTCAATGACCCAAAGATTCTTCTACCCATTCATATGAATAAAGCTAAACCTTCAGATTCTACCAAATTCTTATGATGCTTCCACGATCCTAGCAGCACTTGGAGAGGCCTTGACATGTTCATTCTTCTGCTGGATTTATACTTGGCCCTGTTTTTCTGGATTTCATGGTTTTATGTTGAAACTATCATGTTGCACACTGCCTGTTTGTCTAACCTTGAACTTGCAATTAGGGATTTGTTCTCTTGCCAGGTTTTCAACAGATTCACTCATCACTTAGCCCTACAAATCTCCTTGTTGCATCTCAGTTGAAAATGAGCCACAACGTGTGTCACAGTGGTGTTCAACTAGAGGAAAGAGACTATAAAAGAGTGAACTGCCTTTACTTGATTTCCACAACAACTCACTGTGACACTGAGAGTGGAAACTAAATCCACAATCACTTTCTGTTGCTCTTAAGGGCACATCTGAATGATTAACTTTTTGAAATCTACAGAACTGATTTTTTGGGGAAGGGGATTGAAGGGCATAGAAAAAGGCAGATTTCATTTACATGCTCTTATCTAGAGTGGCTTACAATTTACCTCATTTTATATTAAGCAATTGAGGGCCTTGCTCAGGGGCCCAGCAGTGGCATCATGGTGGACCTGGGATTCAAACCACTAAGCTACACATACTAGAATTTCTGTGCTACCAGTCAGAGACCAGTGAAGCTGAACATGTGCTTCTTTGGAGCCACCACATCTTTCTGAACTGCTTCTCATGCTTTGTGACATGTCAGAGGAAACCGTTATACACCTGCTTCCGCATGCAAAGAAGTCCATGATTGGTTTGTGCTAGTGATAGAAAAGAGAGAGTATACCACCACTGCCACACAAAGAAGACAGCCAGTTTTGATCTCTTGAGCCTCACTAGGGTTGCAGTTTTCAGATGATAGGACGAACTTTTTCTGTTGCGCCAATTGAGAGCCCTGGAACTGAATTTCTCTGCTATTTAATGTGCACTGGGCAGTGCCAAGATCACCGGTCATCAGCCCCAGTGCTGAGGTTACCTTCCATCATACAAACATTCCTTACAATGCTTCACAATCAGCAGCTAAAAACTTCTCTTGCTTGTTAGCAACAACAGCCTCTAAAGTTTAGTCCCCTTGGGGTGAGATTGACACTGAACACATTTTAACTTTGGCCTATTTCTTTTTCTTATCAACTGATTGGTTGTTAAAAAACATTTAAGTATAATGTCATGCAGAATATCTGGTTTCTGTTCTTCTCTTTTCTCTTGCTCGTTTTTTTTTTTGGTGACCGTTTCTCAGCGCTGACCTTTTCAGAGTTCACAATTGCTCCCTTGCATGTAATCACTTTTATAAATAGCCTGATGGAGTTTATCGTTTATTTTGGGAATACTGAGTCGCGATGCCTCTTTATTGCCAACAGAGGAACTCCGGCTGTAACGCTCTGAAATTGAAAAAATAAAACAGCCTCTCAGTCATCGGCTAAATATAACCAAAAGGACGTGTGCTGTAATCTTTTTTAATTTGTCCTGCCTTTTTTTTTTTTTTTTAATGACAAGTCCACATTTGCAAGAGGCAGGAAATCTGAGCAAGGTGGAGACGGCTTTCCGCCACTTCGGTGGAATAAACAAGCTTGAACTGGACGGCCTTTTGGGAGCCAGTGAGTAGGAGTAGAGTTTCAGACGTACGCTGACCTGAGAGCCGGTCTGCTTTTTCAGTTCCTATAAGATGTAAATGTGAGGTGCTGTTCATGATATTATCAGCACAATTTATAGAATAACTCCCTGTCTACCTGCAGCGCTTTAGCTGTTTGAGCTAACACCTAGAAGCAGCTCATGCAGTGCTCTTTTTAAATTCTTCACAATAAGGTACAACAGCTGGAATTATCCTGTCTACTAGCTACTAACTGGCCAAAAAAGGCTGCTGAACCAATTACCCATGATAACATTTTTGTGTTTTTCTATACAGCAGGGTTAGCTTGTATTACACACTATATAGCCACCTGTATGTGGACAGCTGACCTGACCTCCAATGGAAAACAAGAGATCATGGCTTTACAGACTGGACAATAAAAAAGACAAATAAAACTTTATAGTGTGAACTTGTAGCAAGCATTCAGAAAAAAAGCTTTTGGGTAAGACGGACATAACCATGTAGCTCAAACACACAAACATTTTAAGTAAGAATCCTGGATGCTAAACGTGTTTGTGTTAAAGGGGTGTAATTTGTTCGTAAAGCTAATGGCTGTGCAAATTTACATTGCTTATGCCCGTGGCTACTTTTTTATACTGTTAGTGTTGTCCTTCAAGCTGTGTTTAACACACACACACAGCCTTAATACATTTAGTCAGCTTGTGACTGTAAGTCATGCCTACTGAACTGAATGTTGAGGCAGTTAGAAATCACCGTGTGTGTTTGTGTGTGTGTGTGCGTGCACGCAGAGCATTTTTGGCCTGACTAGCCAAGCAATTACAGCTGAATCCCCGCATTGCCTTTACTGCTGAGAGGAAGGTTAGGAGTGTGTGTGTGTGTGTGTGTGTGAGAGCACCAACAGGAGGTATTATCCACAGCTGAGGTTCACTAATAAGGAAGTGCTGTTTCTATGCCTCCTTTGTTCTTTTGCTCAAGTTTCAGACTATAGACAGCTGTGCGTGTGCATGTGTGTGTGTTGTCCCAGGCAAAAAGCCAGTGATCTTCCTCAGGATTAGCGTTGCTAGCCTTGCCTTTTTTTATTCAGGAGCCAGACAGTTGATCCAGCTCTCAAACCCGGATTTGATTGTTGAACATCATGTACTGAAATTTTCAGTACATTCACCCCATAGCTCATTTCATCAGGTGCTGAAAACGGCACTTAGACTCGAGTAAGGAGCCGAGACGCCTTGCGATTCCTGTTCCGAGTTGATCGGACAGAAACTGAACCAAACGCCATTTGCAGCATTTTAATATGCAAGCTACTAAACTCACTCCTGTCTTTCGAAACATCCGTCCCACTGAGGGACTTTCCTCTCTAGATGCTTTTTTCGTGCTCCTTTTGAAATCCAGTCAGATCAGACGCTCCTGTTATATAATATTGTTCAAAATAATAGTCTACAGCATTGTTCTAATTGTGATTGTTAAAGGAAGCAGAATAAACACCAATAGGCTGTGTGTTTTTAAGCGATATCAGAAGGTAGATTTTGCCTGTATTTTGTGCAGAGCATTCGAAAGGTTGCGTTTAATATTGATCGTACGCTAGGTTTAAGTAATAAAATGGACAACGAGTGTCGCTACAAGGTAGATGTACCTAATAAAGAAATGTTTTAAAGCCCAAATAAAAATACTAAAGGTTTTCCTCTTGCTTCTGACCCCTATTGAACCTGAGCAAAACTGAACTAAAATAAACAGGGCTAAAGCAGTAGTAGATGTGTGTGTGTGTGTGTAAGTGCTAAGTGATTCTGCTATTTGAACCAGCCTTGACAGGAGCATTGATGGAGACTCGGATGGCTCAATGGAGCGTGATGCATGATGATTTTTTTCCACTGCAACATCAGTAACATCTTCTGACAGAAGAAAAGCAGCTACATACTGAGAGTTGACCGCACCTGCTGGCTTTAAATATCAATAACAATCATTCCTTATCTTTTAAGAGTACATTTAAGAGTACAAAGTAGGACTTTGTGAAAGGTCCAAGCCATTGGGATCATTAGTGCTTGTTCCCAAGGACAGTTTGAAAGGTAAAGCAGCTGTTGAGATAATGCCCCTACTTCTGGTTGTTAGTAACACTAAATATACTATACACAGATCAGGCATAACATTATGAGCAATGAGAGGTGAAGTGAATAAGACTGATGATCTCCTCATCATGGCACCTGTTAGTGGGTGGGATATATTAGGCAGCAAGTCAACATTTTGTCCTCAGAGTTGATGTTAGAAGCAGGAAAAATGGACAAGCGTAAGGATTTGGGCTTTGAGTTTGATGAAGGGCCAAACTGTGATGGCTAGACCCCTGGATCATAGCATCTCCAAAACTGCAGCTCTTGTGGGGTGTTCCAGGTCTGCAGTGGTCAGTATCTATCAAAAGTGCTCCAAGGAAGGAACAGTGGTGAATCGGAGACAGGGTCATGGGTGGACAAGGCTCATTGATGGACGTGGGGAGCGAAGGCTGGCCCGTGTGATCCGATCCAACAGACGAGCTACTGTTGCTCAGATTGCTGAAGAAGTTAATGCTGGTTCTGATAGAAAGGGGTCAGAATACACAGTGCAGGACGGGTCAGCAAAAGGGGGATGAAGACCAATTATTAGGCAGGTGGTCATAATGTTATGCCTGGTTGATGTATGTACCAATTTTTCTGTATTTTATATAAATTTCATAATCATTGGTGAAGATCTGAAGGAGAAGAAGCAAAAAGAATTCATGAAAATGTGGTAGGAATTAACATCGATATATATCCAGAGTAAAGTTTCTACGATGTTGCTTATGTAGTTGTTATTGCAACTAGTTTAAGTCCCCCCTTGTTGGTGGTGCGAGACTGCTTGAACAGCATACACCAAAATTGCTGTGAGAGTCCCTGAGACTGTCCTCTATCACTGTGCCAAATTTCATAAAATGTTTATGAAGCATTCTCTGGGCTGCCATAGACCCATATTAATGTGGACGTAGAAGGAAGAAGAAGAAAATGTACAATGACGATAAGGTGCTTATGAGGTCTGAATGTCTCTCATTGTAGTGAATGTCTGTCTTGAATGCTTACTTTTCTCACATTATACATTATGTACACAGCCAAAGTGATTTTAGAGATCTCACACCAAAAATACTGTTGTAATTACTATAAAGTACTGCTGTAATTCAGTTTAATTCTATTCAATTGACTTGTATAGCGCAGTTAACAATGGGCAAAGCAGCTTTACAGAAGTATAGAAACATAGAGAAAAGTTACTGTTTTATCACTAATGAGCAAGCCTGAGGTGAAGGGTGGAGAGGAAAAACTCCCCGAGATGATGCGAGGAAGAAACCTTGAGAAGGAACCAGGCTCAGAAAGGAACCTCATCCTCATTTGGGTGACACAACTCGCATCATTCATGTGAACTAAGAAAATACAAGCATGATGTTTCACGCTGGGTTGAGTCGATCATTCTGAAAATTTCTCCACAAGCTTTCCACGTGTGGAAAATGCAACTGGGAACAGCTCTGTATGGAACAAACCCCCAGTGTGTCCGGTGTCGTTCAAATCGCAACGGCATCTCGTGGCTCCATCGCTCGCATTACGTCAAACAGACCACAGTTGCCAGGTACAAAAGGTGTCCAGCGTTACACGCATAGTTTTTCGGCAGTTCTACTACATAATCCAGGGATTAATCATGCTCTGTACCTCACTGAGTGAGCACACTGAGACAAGGCTACAGAGTGTTATTGATTTTGTTTCCTGGACACGTTCCATCAACCTCCTTGTAAACACGACCACTGTGCGGTTAGAGAACAACATCGTCAGTGTTTAAGAGACTAGTCCAGTTGTGAATGAAGATTTTTTCGATTTGTTATCGTTCTCAGGTTCCTTATGTGTGATGGTGGCTAAGGATGGCCTTGAGCTGCTACCCCCTCCAACTCTCTCTCTCTCTCTCTCTCTCTCTCTCTCTCTCTCTCCAACTATCTCCAACCACAAAGTCCAAACCAGGGACCTCCAGACTCACCTTCCTCAGTCATGGACCACAGGTCAGGACACTTCCCATCTCACCTTACCACTTTATATGGCATGTTTGTTGTTCATTGCTACTTCTAATGTACTTGTAAAGACAACAAGATATGATGGAAATAGAGAAAATAGAGAGAATAATGGATAAGGAAAGAAATAGGGATAGATAGAGAGACAAAAATGTAAGTAAGAAAGGTGGGGAAAGCAGGATTTCGGGGATAAGAAAGCAAACGATGAGTAAAGAAGGTGTGAATATGTAGTGTGAAATGACTTGTTCTCTCTCTTTCTCTCTCACTCTCTCTATCCCTCGTTCCACCAGGTCACCACCACTTCCCCCGGGTTTAAAGAGCAAATCAAGACCAGCTCTGCCTCCATCACACATCCCCTTCCCCTTTTCTCTACTGTTACACCACTGACACTTGTATAGAAGGAGTGCACATGGGCCTGCATCCCCCCCCTCTCTCTCTGTATCCTATTCAATTAGACCAAGTATAGTCTCATGGTAAATTTTTACTATATACCACCATTTAAAACATATTCTCTGTCTCTCCATGCATCTTTCTTTCCTTCTCTCCCTTCATACCATTTTCTCACTCCATCACTCTGTTCATTCTTTTCACAGAATGAAAAACTGAAAGTACTGTATTACAGTATCGTAATCATACTCTATACTTAATTCTGACTTCTTTATCATATGAAAATGTAACCCAGCCCTATATCGCCAGTCGAAGGTTTATTATCGGCACAACCCGAACAAAATGATCCAGAGTATCTCGCTCTGAGATCCTAATGCGACTCGGAATAAGTGTTTTATTAAAGACTACAGGCTTTAAAGTCTATAGATACAACACTCGAGAGACGGTGCTAAAACATGAATATCTAGAGTGTTAAAAATGTAGGGTTTCCAATTATATAAAATAATTTGTCAATTAATTAAACACTCTAAACATTATAAACATTCTTCCAATAATTAAACATTTAATAATAAACATTTCTGGATTTATTGAACATTAATAAAGAAGAAGAAATATTTCTGGATTTATTACATATGTAATAATAAACATTTATTTTTTAGTAATAAATATTTATTGACTGTAATAATAAATACATATTCCCTGGTTTGTAAAATGTTAAACTATAGGACGTTTAAAAGCTTTTGGCTGTCAGTGTAACATAAATCCCCACAGATCAGATCTCGAGGATGCAGGCAGTGTGTATCACTCCTTCCATTTCAGTGTTGTGGTTGTGTATTAATCAATATTATCTTTATAACCTATGTTATCATTGTCGCTATTTACACTGATTATAATTAGCAAACCGCGATCGTTTGAAGCATGTCGTAATCAGAATGGAGATGCTGTACATTTTTAGACCTTTTGAAGACGAATACAGAAGTATTTTTATAATCAGGTGAATGTTTATAGTGTGTGTCGTGTGTGTGTGTGTGTGTGTGTGTGTGTGTGTGTGTAGGGGTGTGAGGATATCAAAATGTTTTACTTTCCTGCTTCATTCCAGCTGCCAAAGACAATCAGAATGAAGATATCTCTGATAAAAATGACTTCCTCTTTAATAATAATAATAATAATAATAATAATAATAATAATAATAATACATATCATATATTCCAAAACCAAAGACTTACAGTTATGTGTGCATGTGCTGAACATCGTTTACACCACGATATACACAGTATTCATGACCTGCTCTCCAGGAAGCATGGTCTGTGATCTGTTTCAGGAAAAGATTTGTTTTTTATTTTGTAAGGCAAGTGTCCCAGGTGCTGAAGGGAAGTTCTATGAGAATTGTATGTTTTTGAGGTGAAATGATCCAAATAAAAAATATTTCCCTGTGACACAGTATTGAAAATTTGCTTATCTCACTTACCAGATAATCCACACACCAAAATAGCAAGTCTAATAACATATATATATATATACACACACACACACTCTGTATTGCCACAAGTATTGGGACACTCCTCCAAATCATTGCATTCAGGTGTTGTTTTTCAGGGGTTTGGGCTCGGGCCCTTAGTTCCAGTGCAAGGAACTCTTAATGATTCAGCTTCATATCAAGACATTTTGGACAATTTCATGCTTTGTGGTGAACAGTTTGGGGATGACCCCTTCCTGTTCCAACATGACTGTACACCAGTGCACAAAGCAAGGTCCATAAAGACATGGATGAGTGAGGTTGGTGTGGAGGAACTTGACTGGCCTGCACAGAGTCCTGACCTTAACCCCTTTGGGATGAATTAGAGTGGAGACTGTGAGCCAGACCTTCTTGTCCAACATCAGTGCCTGACCTCACAAATGCGCTTCTAGAGGAATGGTCAAAAATTCCCATAAACACACTCCTAAACCTTGTGAAAAACCTTCCCAGAAGAGTTGAAGCTGTTCTAGCTGCAAAGGGCGGGACAACTCCATATTACATGAATGTGCGTGTCTGAAAACTTTTGGTAATATAATATATTTTTAAAGCTAAATATAGAGGCAGATGTACACTTTGTAGGTGATGTATGATCCTCAGGTCCAGACTGCATCCACATCTCTAGTCGTCTTTTTCTCTTCATATTGAAATTAGGATTATTGTAGCGCTCCCTTCAAACTTATTAAAGCTCCTGAAGACTGAAAAGGTTTCTGCATTAACTGTTGCTGTGTAAAGTAATCATCAGGTGACGATGTTGAGATTCTAGCCAGAGCTTTTTCTCTCCTCTGATTAGAACATTATTAGTTTAAAAACATGATCCAAGTTAAATGGTCTTGGACTCTTGAAATATTAATTATTGTAATTATATGACAAATACATTACAATAAAGTCTTCAGCTCAGGAAATCACCCACATGATGAAGTAGTGCAACAATAACAGGACAAAAAAACAGCACACCAAAATGGGTTTATTGCCGTTTCAGGGCCAAGACAAACTTGTAAAATAAAGAAAGTGACGTTTGGTGGTCTGAGAAAACCCTTCACAGATGTTTTCTAATGTTCTTACAGAAGAACAACATATTAATACATTTTAAACAATTATAATATTCATATTCATAATATTCGTGTTCATTTATTCATCTTCTATAAGCATTTTATCCTCGCCTCAGACTCTCTGTGGACCTCTGACACACTGGTCTCGAGGCAGGAGAATCACACACACAAACACACACATGCATTCACACCTAGGGGAAATTTTTATGACATTTTAGGAAAAAATTTCTTAGAAATGTCAAAGTATATTACTGGTGGAAAAACCTCCATTTTCATCAAAATATCATCAAAAGTCTTAATTTTTGGCTTGTTTCTAGAATTCAGCCACAGCAACATCTGAAGGGTTTTTGCTAACAGCTACATACACTATATTGCCAAAAGTTTTGGGACACCCCTCTAAATCATTGAATTCAGGGGTTGGACTCGCTCCCTTAGTTCCAGTGAAAGGTACTCTTAATGCTTCAGACATTTTGGACAGTTTCATGCTGAAGCGTTAAGACCCTGAGTTCAATGATTTGGAGGGGTGTCCCAATACTTTTGGCACTACAGTGTACATGTTGATCTGTTTATTTCTTCGTGCCTATGTGTGTCTTTTACACCAGAGCAGTTTACTGTCAGATCCTGCCTTCAAGTCCTGTCAGAAATATCGTACTTATGATACATGGAGCACACTTGAACGAAAAAAGTAATGGCACCCTTCAGTATGAACATGATGGTGCTTATTATGAGTACTTGATCAAGTTCTCTTTCCTGACCACTGAACTCACAGGTACGAAGATCTGAAGAGAATTCGAAGGCAGCACTAGACCGAACATTTTCTGGTACATATTCACTCTTCTGAGGCCACGTTCTTTTACACTGCTACATTTCAGATATAATAAGAAGGTGTGAGCTGGATGTATGAAGCTGTGTGTGTGTGTGTGTGATTGTGGCATGTTTCTTTTTCATTTTTCTCCAGTGTCTGTATGATATTATTAGTATGGTATGTTACCTGATCCGTGTGTCCAGCCAGTGGATACTGTATAAAACATCTTTGTGTGAAATCAATAAAGATTTTTATACCTATATAAGTTCACTGCTGCAGTTCAGAGGCTTTTTCAGTAAGGCGACGAATGTGGACTTAAAAACTCCAGCGTCTGATTCTTCTCACTTCTTTCTCCCTAGACTCCTGTGGAGGTGTGATAATGCAGCCATCTTTCACACCTTTCTCTCCTTCACACCTTCTCTCTCCCTTTATCATTCTCCCTTTCTTCTCCTCATCTCCCAATCTGATCCCCTCTCTCTCTCTCTCTCTCTCTCTCTCTCTCTATGACCTCTTTCTTTCTCTCTCTCTCTCTCTCTCTTTATTGGCCTCTCTCTCTGGCCTCTTTCTCTCTCTCTCTCTCTCTCTCTGTCTTTTGATCTCTCACTATAACTTTCTTTCTTTTTTCTTTCGCCTGCATTCCCTCTTCATCTGTCAGTCATTCTTTATCCTTTCCCTCACTCACCTTAGTCTCTGTTCATTGCTTTCTTTGTGTTTATCTTTTTATCCTTTTTTATCTCTTATCTTTTTTTTCATTCTTGCCTTTTCACTCTCTCCCTCTTCATCTTATCTTGCTCACCCCCCTTCTCTCTCTCTCTCTCTCTCTCTCTCTCTCTGTTTTCCATACTAAGGTATGACTGCTTTTTGCCCTCATTTTGCACTTTTGCCTCTCCTCTACTTTCTTGCTCCTTCTCTTTCTAAAGCCACACACACACACCCCACCCCACCCCACCCCACACAAATAGCAAAACACTTCTTAAATAACAGAACAAAAGTTTTTTTTTCTTTTTCTTTCATCCGTCCCATAATGCTTTGCAGTGTGCCAGTCCCGAGTTCCACTGGGAGTCACATGGCTCTGACAGAATGAGGATGATGCCTTATGATTCCATGTGAGCGCCTGTGGGTCTGTGTGTGTGTGTGTGTGTGTGTTGCTCTCCAGAAAGAGAGAAAAGTGAAGGAGAGCAAGTGGGCAAAAAGAAGTCACACCTTTCTGAGGAGAGAGAGAGAGATAAGAAGAGAGAGACACTCGCAGGGGATCATAAGGCTCCAGTCTCATTGTTTCAAAGTCACACTTTCTGGTCATGTGACTCCCCATGGAACTCGGGACTGGCATACTGCAAAATATTATGGGATGGAGTAAAGGAGAAGAAAATCGAACCTGGAAATTTTATGATTGCGTCAGACTTGCATTTAAATGTTGTCAATATATGTACACTACAAATACTGTGTGTGTGTGTGTGTGCGTGTGTGTGTCTGTGTGTCTGTGTGTTTGCATACACATTGTTGCATGAGAATAAATGGCCTTTTTCCAAACCATCATAACATTACAACGCCACTAAAGAATGCCAGGGTTCAAGTTAAAGTAAAACTAGATTATATGTGCTTTTGTGTGTGTGTGTGTATGTGTGTGTGTGTGTGTGTGTGTGATCTCACTACTGAAGTATGATCTCTCTGACTATGATTTACCTCACTGGGAGTCTCTGAACACTTTTTTTCCAGAACAATATTCAGTATTATTTGTTGCACCTATCTGCTGTGTTATTACTATAAGAAAAAATACAGTACACTTGTATTAATTAACCAAAATAATAATAATAATAATAAAGCAATCATTTATCATCCTGTACAGATTATTGGGATTGTCTTACGAATCAAACTTATCATATATTGAGGTTAATCTCTCAAAGAGGTAAACTCTCTTGTATGAATACTAATTTTTCTATAGCTCAGGTGACATACACTATATTGCCAAAAGTATTGGGACATCTGCCTTTACATGCACATGAATATAATATGGAGTTGTCCTGCACTTTACAGCTATAACAGCTTCAACTCTTCTGGGAAGGCTTTCCACAAGGTTTAGGAGTGTGTTATGGGAATTTTTGACCTCCAGAAACGCATTTGTGAGGTCAGACACTGATGCTGGATGAGAAGGTCTGACTCACAGTTTCCGCTCTAATTCATCCCAAAGGTGTTGCGGTCAGGACTCTGTGATGTTCCTCCACACCAAACTCACACATCCATGTCTTTATGGACCTTGCTTTGGTCACTGGTATGCAGTCATGTTGGAACAGGAAGGGGTTATCCCCAAACTGTCCCCACAAAGAGCATGAAATTGTCCAAAATGTCTTGAAGCATTAATAGTTAGTTAATAGTTAGTTAAAAATAATTAGTTCCTTTCACTGGAACTAAGGGGCCAAGTCCAACCCCTGAAAAACAACACCTGAACTCAGTGATTTGGAAGGGTGTCCCAAAACTTTTGGCAATAAACGAAACATTTTTTTTTTTTTTTTTAATTTTCCATTTAGATGCCTCAGTGTGTTTTCTCCCCTTTCTTTAAAAATCCGTTCTCTATCGAGAAAGAGGAGAAAACTGTGTTAAAGCTGCAGAGCTCCATCTTGTGGTTAAGAATGGTAGTGAGTTGTTTATTTCTATACGGTTGTAAATTTTTTTCTCACCCAAATAAATCTCATCAATGTATTATAATTAACTGAAGATGATGATGATGATGATGATGATCATTATTATGACGATGATGACGATGATGATGCAGTATTTTGACCAAGAGGACACAGTAAGAATCAATCCCCATACCCCAAAATAAAGTAGAAACATCCGTACATTTATTTGAAACATAACAGTCAATGACAACAGAGACAGTTTCATATAAAATCTGCTCCGAAAAAGAAGACCGTCTTTCTCCATGCTTTCTTTATGCCTTCTTGAAAATCCTCTTAGCATCAACGCCTTCGTAGTTGTAGCACTGTGAAGGACAAGCAACAAGATATCAAATCAGATCAGAAACTTTTACAAATTCTCAGAAATTGCTTCTCATCAGCCAGCCATGCTAATCATGCTAGTAACAGTTTCACAACACAGACTTCCAGTAAAAGAGTCTTCATGGTCAATATATGGACATTTGAACTGACCCTTGCAGAGCCAAAATGGAGGATCTGCTACTCTTAATGTTTCTCTGGAACATTTCCTGTTATCATCAATGTTATTATTCATAATTATATACAAAAACAACTCAGTACTCAGTCATCCAGATGGCAGGATATTACCATCTTTTACTAGCTTCCTAGCAAGCAAATAGGACAGATTAGCATAAATAGCAATCTTTGAAATCTTTGTTAACTGTTTTTTTTAACCAGGATTTTTGTTAGCCCCAAATTAAGTAGATAACGATATTAATTAGTTTTAAATTCATTCATCTTAATTCAGTTTTTAGTTATGATGTTAGCTGGAGTTAAAATGCTAAGTAGCGGCTAAACGGCACATGCCAAGAGAATATCTATTTCTGAAGGAGTGTATAATGGACAGGATGCTGAGAAATGTTAATGAGTGTGGAAATTATGAAATGTCGCTCAAGTTGATGAAATGTAGTTAGCTACATTTATTGTTAGATGTTGTATGTGTTCAGAGAAACTATGACTGTGTGTGTGTGTGTCACCTGTACAAGTTCCCCACCAACCACTGACCGGGTGGTGGTCAGGATATTGCCGTTGTCCTTCCTGGTGAATGTGCCTTTCAGAGTCTCTCCCTCCATGACCCATGTGCCCTGAAGGACAACACACACACACACACACACACACACACACATATATATATATATACAGACTGTATGTATACACACACACACATGGTATATACACACTACACATTGCACAAAGTTACAGTATGTGTGTTATTTACAAACCACTTGCAGGATTTTGTTTTTTAATTGGAGTTCGATTATTTATTTCAGTTATTGAGGTCATCATCTCCTGCACTCAGGTCAATAATTGTTCATTACTGATTTTTGACTTTTGGTTCTCACAGTGAGCTCAGTGCCGTCGGCCATCGAGTACTCAAACTGCACCCCGAGCGTGAACTCGATATCTTTGGTCCTGAATGTGCTCGACTCCTTAATGCTGAATTTGTCTCCGGACTGCTCGATGGTAACCTTCAGGTTGTCGTGTTCAGCCAACTTTCTCTTCACCATGTTAATGCCTACACACACACACACACATTTTACACACTCTGCTGCACATTTTTGATTGCACATTCTTACATTTATAAGTCACAGAAAATGATACAAAATAGTGCTTATCAGTGCAAGGGGCGTGGTCTCGCTATAGTCATTCCTTTTGAAAGAGGCGTGGCATCGATTCTATTTGCCCTAATCAAGGAGGTGCGATCTCTGTGTCTGTCAGTCAAGGAGATATTTCCTCTCTGCTTTGACTGGAATTAAGGTGGCAAGGCCTCTGTGCCAGTCAGTCATAGTGAAGGAGGTGTGGCCTTGATATGTGTCAATCATAGTGAAGGAGGTTTGACTTCTGTGTCAGTTATAATGAAGGAGGCGTGGTCTCAGTGTCAGCCAGTCTCAGTGAAAGAGGCATGGTCTCACTGTCAGTCAGTCTCAATGAAAGAGGTGTGGTCTCAGTGTCTGTCAGTCATAGTGAAGGCGGTGTGGTCTCAGTGTCTGTCAGTCTCAGTGAAAGAGGCGCGGTCTCAGTGTCAGTCAGTCTTAGTGAAGGAGGCGTGGTCTCAGTGTAGGAGGCATGGTCTCAGTGTAGGAGGCATGGTCTCAGTGTCTGTCAGTCTCAGAGAAGAAGGCGTGGCATCAGTGTATATCAGTCTTAGTGAAGGAGGCGTGGCCTAGGTTTTTGTCAATATCAGTGAAGGAGGTGTGGTCTCAGTTTCTGTCAGTCTCAGAGAAGGCCTCCTACATCTCAGAGCTAATGAACCTTAAACATTTTGCACAACAATAAATCATGTTATATTAACCAGCTCTAGATTATATCATTTTAACTGTAGTTTTGTATAAACTTTAAATGTATTTCATCTATTAGATCTTCTCACACATCATAGCCCAATAGACCGAAACAACAGACATTTATAATCACATTAATGCCAAAATTCAGTCTAAACACCAATCTATATTCATGACTATTATTAATTCTAGTTCTTAATACATGATCGGTTATTAACTAATACTTCACTCACCCATCTGTTCCATAAACTTGTCATAGTTATCATTACGGTCGACTTTCCATGTGCCATTGAATGCCATGTTAGAAACAGAGAGAGAGAGACACGCACAGATCAGGAGAGAGAGCAGAGAGAGAGAGACCGAGCGGAGTAACGAAGGTGAATCTGTCACTCTGTCTCTGTGCTTTTATAGAGGAGCTTTATCTCTGTCCATTATCCAGCTGATGATGTGGTCACTTGAGGTCACAGGTCACAGTCAGGTTAATCATTATCGTAAAACCATAGAGATAATGACCTGCCTCTGGAATATATTATTGCCCTGCAATGGAAACAAAAGAAATTGTACCGAATATCAGATAACAGGATTGGCAGAAACAGCGAGACGCAGAGCTGCAGTGAGTGAAGTCATTTGTGATCCTCTCAGTTTTCAACACAAATACCTTCACTTATCATAGTAAAAAAATAATAATGATGATATTTAAAAAGCAAAAGAAAAATGCAAACATGTATTATTTTGTGGGTTCTGTCCCAAATCTCCATGAATATCATATCAAAACCTCCTTATCTGGATTGAAAATTAATTTGGACGTTAACGCAACCTTTGACTGGCTGCACCAACTTGACCTATGGTTTCGTAAAACTTGCAGACGTCACCTTCTCTATAATCTGATGCGCTAAACGTCTTTCTATAAGTCTAAGGTTCGCATGGGGAGGATCAAAGTTCCCTAGTGATCATTTGATTAGCTTCAGAATGAGGTGATGATGGAACGGAGTTTCCTGTGCATCGCATGATGAAGAGAGGTCGATATTTTGCAGAATCGTGTCTGCATTAACCTGCTGCACATAATACCTGACGACACTCTTAAATTATGTTTAATTAAATCTAAATAATTGCTTTACGATTAAATGTTTTGCACTAGTCTTTACCAGAGCTTTCTCTTTTATGCTGGGGTATAAATATGAGGTTGAACATATAAAATCTTTTCAGAGATCCAGTACTAAAGGGCTATGAAATACTGTTTACATTATTGTAAGTTAAATGCTATTTAATTCAGTCTTCCAAAGTGAACCGTGATCATCTGCACCAGACTGATAATAATCCTGGGTAATGGTAATGAAAGTGATTAAATCATTTATTAAATTCAATCACTTCAATGTAAAATGCACCAAAGAGAAGAATAAAGGAGAAGACTGAGGCATTTTAAATGTAAATAAAAAGACCATTTTAACTATTTTTCTTTCAAAAATCTCTAACACTATTATTTGGTTAAATACAATATTTAGATATGAATTTATTATTGTTATTTTTATTTAAGTTATATAATGACCCATCTGCACTGTGAAACCTGTAGAAACAAACATCAATATTCTGTCAAAGAAATCTACCTTTAGAAAGCTGCTAACAGAATAATGGACGATTACTGAGCAGACATTGTGCACTTTATCAGATATTCAATTAACCATCTGGCATCATCTCACATGGACTTTAAAAGAAAGAACAATGTTTACTCGTTATATCTCACTACATCTTTGTGAGCAGCAATAAAGCACGAGAAACACACACACACACACACACACACACACACTCACACACTCACACACACACTCTGTCACCGACAGGATTTGTCTGTCACTATGTCATCTGTCTGTCTGTCTGTCTGTCTATCTATCTATCTATCTATCTATCTATCTATCTATCTGTCTGTCTGTCTGTCTGTCTGTCTGTCTGTCTGTCTGTCTGTCTATCTATCTATCTATCTATCTATCTGTCTGTCTGTCTGTCTGTCTGTCTGTCTGTCTGTCTCGTCTATTTATCCATATTTCCACCAGTCTCTATATCTGTCTGTCTGTCTATCTGTCTGTCTGTCAATCTATCTGCCTGCCTGCTGGACTATCTATCTATCTATCTATCTATCTATCTATCTATCTATCTATCTATCTATCTATCTATCTATCTATCTATCTATCTATCTATCTATCTATCTATCTATCTATCTATCTATCTATCTATCTATCTTCAGTGCCTTGCAAAACTATTTATACCCCTTGAACTTTTCCACATTTTGTCACGTTACAACCACAAACATCAGTGTATTTGATTGGGATTTTGTGTGAGAGACCAACACAAAGTGGCACATAATTGTGAAGTGGAAGAAAAAAAAATGATAAATGGTTTTCCAATTTTTTATTTATTTATTTTTTTTTACAAATAAATATTGTAAAAAAAATTTGTAGCCCCCTAACTAATCAATTTCCTGCAGAAGTCACCTAATTAATAAATAGAGTCCACTTGTGTGTAATGAGCAGCATCATAAAGCCCAAGGTCAGAGAGGTCAGGGATAAAGTTGTGGAGTTGCTGTATCTAATTTCAGTTTAAGTCAATTTATCGTATACTTATCATAACATACACTCCATCACTTATCAATTTTACCATAACTTTCCTTATATGGTCAATGCTTCCTGTTCTTCCTACCCTACAGCCATCACCTATTACATGCCATCCCTGTCTATTTTTTAATTAAATGTATAAATGAATTTTTTCATTTTTCATTTAGCATTTATGACACACTTGAAGCATACTGTTAATGATCTCTTAACCTTACTCGGGTTCTTTGTCACGGTCCGCCGTCACACCTGTTATTTAGACGCTACTTGTGGCTTCATTCTAATATAC